>NW_012293662.1:0-6403 GCF_000151885.1 Dipodomys ordii | reverse complement strand
AGAAGCAGAAGCAGAAGGAGAAGCAGAAAGAGAAGGAGGGGAAGCAGAAGAAGCAGAAGCAGGAGAAGCAGAAGCATAAGAATCCGAAGAAGCAGAAGGAGAACCTCAGGGAGAAGGAGAAGCAGGAGAAGCAGAAGAAGCAGAATCTGGAGAAGCAGAATGAGAATCAGAAGGAGAAGCAGAAGCAGAAAGAGAATCAAAAGCAGAAGGAGAAGCAGAAGAAACAGAAGAAGTAGAAGCAGTAGCAGTTGTAGCAGAAGCAGAACGAGAAGCAGAAGGAAAAGCAGAAGAACAAGAAGGAGAAGGAGAAACAGAAGGAGAAGCAGAAGGAGAAGCAGAAAGAGAAGCAGGTAAAGCAGAAGAAGAAGAAGCAGAAGGAGAATAAGAAGGAGAAGCAGAAGAAGGAGAAGGAGAAGCAGAAGCAGAAAAAGATGCAGAAGGAAAAGCAGAAGAAGCAGAAGCAGAAGGAGAAGCAGGAAAAGCAGAAGAAGCAGAAGCAAAAGGAGAAGCAAAAGAAGGAGAAGGAGAAGCAGAGGCAGAAGAAGAAGCATAAGGCCAAGCACAAGCAGAAGGAGATGCAGAAGGAGAAGCAGAAGAAGCAGAAGATGAAGGAGAAGCAGAAGTAGGAGAAGGAGAAGGAGGAGAAGCAGAAGCAGAAGGAGAAGCAGAGCGAAATGAGAAGCAGAAAGAGAAGCAGGAGAAACACAAGAAGCAGAAGCAGGAGAAGCCGAAAGAGAAGAAGCAGAAGTAGCAGAATCAGAATCAGAAGTACAAGCAGAAGCAGAAGGAGAAGCAGCAGAAGAAGTAGAATCAGAAATTCAGGCAGGAGAAACAGAAGAAGCAGAAGCAGAAGGCGAAGCAAAAAGAGAAGGAGGAGAAGGAGAAGTAGAAGAAGCAGCAGAAGGAGAAGCAGAAGAAGAAGCAGAAAAACAAGCAGGAGAAGCAGAAGCACAAAGAGAAGTAGAAGCAGAAGAAGCAGAAGCAGAATAAGAAGCAGTAGAAGCATAAGAAGCAGAAGCAGGAGAAGCAGAAGCAGAAGATAAAGAAGAAGCATAAGAAGCAGAAGCAGAGGGAGAAACAGAAGAAGGAGAAAGAGCAGCAGAAGGTGAAGCAGAAGGAGATGCAGAAGCAGAAAGCGAAGCAGAAACAGAAGGAGAAGAAGAAGGAGAAGTTGGAGAATCAGAAGAAGCAGAAGCAGAAGCAGAAAGAGAAGGAGAAGGAGAAGCAGAAGGAGAAGGACAAGCAGGAGAAGCAGAAGAAGCAGAAGGGGGAGGAGCAGAAGAAGAAGAAGAAGAAGAAGAAACAGAAGAAAGAGAAGGAGCAGAAGGAGAAGCAGAAGCAGAAGGAGAAGCAAAAGAGAAGCAGAAGAAGCTGAAGAAGCAGTAGCAGGAGAAGCAGAAGCAGAAGAAAAAGAAGAAGCCCAAGAAGCAGAATGAGAACCTGAAGCAGAAGGAGAAGCAGAAGCAGCAGAAGCTGGAAAAGTAGAAGCAGAAGAAACAGAACAAGCAGAAGAAGCAGAAGAAGAACGAGAAGCAGAAGAAGAACAAGGAGAAAGAGTAGGATTAGGAGTATGGGAAACAGAAGGATAAGCAGAAGCAGAAAGAGAAGGAGAATGAGAAGGAGAAGCAGGAGAAGCAGAAGAAGCAGAAGCAGAATGAAAAGCAGAAGAAGGAGAAATTGAAACAGAAGAAGATGCAGAAGGAGAAGCAGAAGCAGTAGTAGAAGCAGAAGAAGGAGAAGCAGAAGGAGAAGCATAAAGAGAAACAGAAGGAGAAGCAGGAGAAGCAGAAGCAGGAGAAGCAGAATCAGAAGAAATAGAAGAAGGAGAAGAAGCAGAAGCAGAAAGAGAAGCAGAAACAGAAGGAGAAGCAAAAATAGAAGCAGAAGAAGCCGAAGAAGCAAAAGCAGAACCTAAAGCAGAAGGAGAAGCAGGAGAAGCAGAAGAAGCAGAATCTGGAGAAGAAGAAGGAGAACCAGAAGGAGAAGCAGAAGCAGAAAGAGAAGCAAAAACAGAAGGAGAAGCAGAAGGAGAATCAGAAGAAACAGAAGAAGCAGAATAAGTAGCAGAAGAAGCTGAAGATGCAGAACCAGAAAGAGAAGGAGAAGGAATAGCAGAAGAACGAGAAGGAGAAACAGAAGGAGAAGCAGAAGGAGACGCAGGAAAAGCAGAAGAAACAGAAGCAGACGGAGAAGAAGGAGAAGGAGAAGCCGAAGCAGAAGAAGAAGCAGTAGAAGCATAAGAAGCAGAAGCAGGAGAAGCAGAACCAGAAGAAAAAGAAGAAGCATAAGAAGCAGAAGCAGAGGGAGAAACAGAACAAGGAGAAGGAGCAGCAGAAGGTGAAGCAGAAGGAGATGCAGAAGCAGAAAGAGAAGCAGAAATAGAAGGAGAAGAAGAAGGAGAAGTTGGAGATTCAGAAGAAGCAGAAGCAGAAAGAGAAGCAGAAGAAGGAGAAGCAGAATGAGAAGGACAAGCAGGAGAAGCAGAAGAAGCAGAAGTGGGAGGAGCAGCAGAAGAAGAAGAAACAGAAGAAGGAGAAGGAGCAGAAGGAGAAGTAGAAGCAGAAGGAGAAGCAGAAAGAGAAGCAGAAGAAGCAGAAGAAGCAGTAGCAGAAGAAGCAGAAGCAGAAGAAACAGAAGAAGCCGAAGAATCAGAAGGAGAACCTGAAGCAGAAGGAGAAGCAGAAGCAGCAGAAGCTGGAAAAGCAGAAGCAGAAGAAACAGAACAAGCAGAAGAAGCAGAAGCAGAACGAGAAGCAGAAGAAGAGGGAGAAAGAGAAGGATTAGGAGTAGGAGGAGCAGAAGCAGAATAAGAAGCAGAAAGAGAAGCAGAAGGAGAAGCAGAAGGAGGAACAGAAGCAGAAGCAGAAGAAGCAGAAGCAGAAGCAGAAAGAGAAGCACAAGAAGGAGGAATTGAAGGAGAAGGAGAATGAGACGGAGAAGCAGAAGGAGAAGTAGGAGAAGCAGAAGAAGAAGAAGCAGGAGAAGCAGAAACAGAAGAAACAGAAAAAGCAGAAGAAGCAGAAAAAAAGCAGCAGGAGAAGCAGAAGAAGAAGAAGGAGAAGGAGAAAGAGAAGGATTAGGAGTAGGAGAAACAGAATGATAAGCAGAAGCAGAAAGAGAAAGAGAAGGAGAAGCAGGAGAAGAAGAAGAAGCAGAAGCAGGAGAAGCAGAAGCAGAATGAAAAGCAGAAGAAGGAGAAATTGAAACAGAAGAAGATGCAGAAGGAGAAGCAGAAGCAGAAGTAGAAGCAGAAAAAGGAGAAGCAGAAGGAGAAGCAGAAGGAGAAACTGAAGGAGAAGCAGGAGAAGCAGAATCAAAAGAAATAGAAGAAGGATAAGATGCAGAAGCAGAAAGAGAAGCAGAAACAGAAGGAAAAGCAGAAATAGAAGCAGAAGAAGAAGCAGCAGAACCTGAAGAAGAAGGAGAAGCAGGAGAAGCAGAAGAAGCAGAATCTGGAGAAGAAGGAGAACCAGAAGGAGAAGCAGAAGCAGAAAGAGAAGCAAAAGCAGAAGGAGAAGCAGAAAGAGAAGCAGAAGAAACAGAAGAAGCAGAAGCAGAAGCAGTAGCAGAAGAAGCTGAAGATGCAGAAACAGATAGAGAAGCAGAAGGAATAGCAGAATAACGCCAAGGAGAAACAGAAGGAGAAGAAGAATGAGAAGCAGAAGGAGAAGCAGGAAAAACAGAAGAAGCAGAAACAGACGGAGAAGCAGGAGAAGGAGAAGCAGAAGCAGAAGAAGAAGTAGAAGGAAAAGAACAAGCAGAAGGAGATGCAGAAGGAGTAGCAGGAGAAGCAGAAGAAGCAGAAGCAGAAGGAGAAGAAGAAGGAGAAGAAGCAGAATCAGAAGAAGCAGAAGGAGAAGTAGAAAGAGAAGCCGACGAAGAGAAGCAGAACGAGAAGCAGGAGAAGCAGAAGAAGCAGAGCGGGAGAAGCAGAAGAAGAAGAAATAGAAGGAGCAGAAGCAGAAGGAGGAGCAGAAGCAGAAGGAGAAGCAGAAAGAGAAGCAGGAAAAGCAGAAGAAGCAGAAGCAGGAGAAGCAGAAGCAGAAGAAACAGGAGAAGGACAAGAAGCAGAAGCAGAAGCAGAAGGAGAAGCAGAAAGAGAAGCACTAGAAGCAGAAGACGCAGGAAAAGTAGAAGCAGCAGAAAGAGAAGAAGAAGAAGAAGAAGAAGAAGAAGAAGAAGAAGAAGAAGAAGAAGAAGAAGAAGAAGAAGAAGAAGAAGAAGAAGAAGAAGAAGAAGAAGAAGAAGAAGAAGAAGAAGGAGAAGGAGAAGGAGAAGGAGAAGGAGAAGAAGAAGGAGAAGCAGTAGAAGCAGAAGAAGCAGAAGCAGGAGAAGCAGAAACAGAAGAAAAAGAATAAGCATAAGAAGCAGAATCAGAGGGAGAAGCAGAAGAAAGAGAAGCAGAAGCAGAAGAAGCAGCAGAAGGAGAAGCAGAAGCAGAAGAAGATGCAGAAGGAGAATCAGGAGAAGCAGAAGAAGGAGAAGGAGAAGGCGAAAGAGAAGGTTTAGGAGTAGGAGAAGCAAAAGGAAAAGCAGAAGCAGAAAGAGACGCAGAAGGAGAAGCAGCACGAGAAGTAGGAGAAGCAGGAGAAGCAGAAGCAGGAGAATGAGAAGAAACAGAAGACGCAGAAGCAGAATGAGAAGCAGAAGGAGAAATTGAAGCAGAAGCAGAAGCAGAAGGAGAAGAAGAAGCAGAAGGAGAAGCAGAAGAAGGAGAAGGAGAAGCAGAAAGAGAAGCAAAAAGAGAAGCAGCACGAGAAGTAGGAGAAGTAGGAGAAGCAGAAGCAGGAGATGCAGAATAAACAGAAGACGCAGAAGCAGAATGAGAAGCAGAAGGAGAAATTGAAGCAGAAGCAGAAGGAAAAGCAGAAGCAGAAGGAGAAGCAGAAGAAGGAGAAGGAGAAGCAGAAAGAGAAGCACAACGAGAAGCAGGAGAAGCAGAAGCAGGAGAAGCAGAAGCAGAAGAAACATAGGAAGGAGAAGAAGCAGAAGGAGAAGCAGAAACAGAAGGAAAAGCAGAAAGAGAAGCAGGAGAAGCAGAAGAAGCAGCAGCAGGAGAAGCAGAAGCAGAAGAAGCAGAAGAAGCAGAAGCAGAACCTGAAGCAGAAGGAGAAGCAGGAGAAGCAGAAGAAGCAGAATCTGGAGAAGCAGAAGGAGAAGCAGAAGCAGAAAGAGAAGTAAAAGCAGAAGGGGAAGCAGAAGAAACAGAAGAAGCAGAGGCAGTAGCAGAAGAAGCAGAAGATGCAGAAGGAGAAGCAGAAGGAAAAGCAGAAGAAAGAGAAGGAGAAGGAGTAGGAGAAACAGAAGGAGAAGCAGAAAGAGAAGCAGAAGAAGGAGCAGGAGAAGGAAAAGCAGCAGGAGAAGCAGAAAGAGCAGCAGAAGGAGAAGCAGGAGATGCAGAAACTTGAGAAGCAGAAGCAGAAGAAACACAAGAAGGACAAGAAGCAGAAGCAGAAGGAGAAGCAGAAACAGAAGGAGAAGCAGGAAGAGAAGGAGGGAAAGCAGAAGAAGCAGAAGCAGGAGAAGCAGAAGCATAAGAATGTGAAGAAACAGAAGGAGAACCTGAAGCAGAAGGAGAAGCAGAGAAGCAGAAGAAGCAGAATCTGGAGAAGCAGAATGAGAAGCAGAAGGAGAAGCAGAAGCAGAAAGAGAATCAAAAGCAGAAGGAGAAGCAGAAAAAACAGAAGAAGTAGAAGCAGTAGCAGGTGTTGCAGAAGCAGAAGGAAAAGCAGAAAAACAGGAAGGAGAAGGAGAAACAGAAGGAGAAGTAGAAGGAGAAGCAGAAAGAGAAGCAGGTAAAACAGAAGAAGAAGAAGCAGAAGGAGAATCAGAAGGAGAACAGAAGAAGGAGAAGGAGAAACAGAAGCAGAAGAAGATGCAGAAGGAATAGCAGGAGAAGCAGAAGAAGCAGAAGCAGAAGGAGAAGCAGGAGAAGCAGAAGAAGCAGAATCTGGAGAAGCAGAAGGAGAACGAGAAGGAGAAGCAAAAGCAGAAAGAGAAGCAAAAGCAGAAGGAGAAGCAGAAGAAACAGAAGAAGCAGAATCAGTAGCAGAAGAAGCTGAAGATGCAGAACCAGAAAGAGAAGCAGAAGGAATAGCAGAAGAACGAGAAGGAGAAATAGAAGGAAAAGCAGAAGGAGAAGCAGAAGCAGAAGAAACAGAAGAAGGAGAAGAGCAGAAGCAGAAGCAGACGGAGAAGCAGAAGCAAAATGAGAAGCAGAAGAAGCAGAACCTGAAGCAGAAGAAGAAGAAACAGAAAAAGCAGAAGAAGCAGAAGAAGAAGCAGCAGGAGAAGCAGAAGAAGAAGAAGAAGGAGAAGGAGAAAGAGAAGGATTAGGAGTAGGAGAAACAGAAGGATAAGCAGAAGCAGAAAGAGAAGGAGAATGAGAAGGAGAAGCAGGAGA
>NW_012293661.1:0-4014 GCF_000151885.1 Dipodomys ordii | reverse complement strand
ACAGCGGGACACAGCGTCGATACAGCGGGGACACAGGGGGACACAGCGGGGTACATAGTTGGGGACACAACAGGACACATCGGGGGACACAGCAAGGACCCAGCGGAACACAGCGTGGGACACAGCGAGGACACAGCGGGACACAGCAGGACACAGCGGGACACAGTGAGGACACAGCAATACACACTGCGGGACCCACTGGGGGACACAGTGGAACACAGCGGGGACTCACCGGGGGACACAGCAGGGGACAAACTGGGACACCTCGGGACACAGTGGGACTCAGCGTGACACAGCGGGGACACTACGGGAACATAGCGGGACACAGCGGGGAACACAGCGGGACACAGTGGGACACAGCGGGGGACACAGCGGGGACACAGCGGGACACAGCGGGGGACAGAGCGAGGACACAGCGGGTCACAGCGGGACACAGCGGGGGACAAAGCAGGACACAGCGGGGTACACAGCGGGACACAGCGGGGGACACAGAGGGGTACACAGCGGGACACAGTGGGAAACACAGCGAGGACACAGCGGGGAACAAAGCGGGACACCACGGGACACAGTGTGACATAGCGGGACACAGCGGGGACACTGCAGTGACTCAGCGGGACAAAGCAGGGGACACAGCGGTACATAGCGGGACACAGCGTGGACACTGCAAGGACACACCGGCACAAAGCGGGAGACACAGCGGGACACAGCGGGACACAGCGGGGGACACAGCGGGACACAGCGGGGGACACAGCGGGGGACACAGCGGGACACAGCGGGACACAGCGGGGGACACAGGCGGGACACAGCGGGACACAGCGGGGGACACAGCTTGACACAGCGGGGGAAAACAGCGGGGGACACAGCGGGACTCAGCGGGACACAGCGGGGGACACAGCGAGGACATATTGGGACACAGCGGGGACACATGGAGACTCAGCGGGGGACACAGCAATGCACAGCAGGACACAGCGGGACACAGCAGGGGACACAGAGTTGTACACAGCGCGACACAGCGGGGGACACAGAGAGGTATACAGCGGGACACAGCAGGGGACACAGCGGGACACAGCGGGGGACATAGCGGGACACAGCGGAACACAGTGGGGGACAAAGCGGGGTACACAGCGGGACACAGCAGGGGATACAGCGGGACACAGAGGGGGACACAGCGTGACACAGCGGGGGACACAGCGAGGACAAATTTGGACACAGCGGGGACACAGCGGGACTCAGCGGGGGATACAGCAGTACACAGCAAGACACAGCGGGACTTAGCAGGGGACACAGAAGGGTACACAGCGGGACAAAGCAGGGGACACAGCAGGACACAGCAGGGGACAGAGCGACGACACAGCGGGACACAGTGGGGAAACAGGGGGACTCAGCAGGGTCACATCAGGACACAGCGGGACACAGAAGGACACAGCTGGCGCACAGTGGGGACACAGCGGGATACAGCGGGACACAGCGGGGGACACAGCAGGACAAAGCGGGGGACACAGCAGGGGACAGAGCGGGACACAACGGGGAGCACAGCGAGGACACAGCGGGACACAGCGGGACACAGCCTCGATACAGCGGGGACACAGCATTACACAGCGGGTTACACAGGTGGGGACACAAAAGGACACAGTGGGGGACACAGTGGAACACAGTGGGACACAGACGGGACAAAGCATGAGACACAGTGGGGAACAGCGCGGGAGACAGCGGGGGACACAGTGAGGACACAGCGGGACACAGCAGGGACACAGCGGGTACTCAGCGGGGGACACAGCGGGGGACATAGCAGGACACCACTGAACACAGCGGGACACAGCGGGAAACAGCGGTGACCCTGCAGGGACACAGCATGACACAGCGGGAACAGAGCGGGACACAGCAAGGACACATTGGGACACAGCGGGACACAGCAGAACTCAGCGGGGGACACAGAAGTACACAGCGGGGTAAACAGCGGGACACAGCGGGGACACAGCGGGGACACAGTGAGGACACAGCGGGACACAGCAAGGGACACAGCGAGGACACATCGGAACACAGGGGGGAAAAGAGCGGGACACAACGGGTTCATAGCTGTGGACACAGTGGGACACAGTGGGGGACACAGCGGGACACAGCGGGGGACACAGCAGGGGACACAGCGGGACACAGCGGGACACAGCGAAGACACAGCGGCACACAGCGGGGGCCACAGCGGGACACAGCGGGGGACACAGTGGGGGACACAGCAGGACACAGCGGGGGACACAGCAAGGACACATTGGGATACAGCGGGCGACACAGCGGGACACAGCAGGGGACACAGAGGGGTACACAGCCGGACACATTGGGGAACACAGCGAGGACACAGCGGAACACAGCGAGGACACAGCGGCACACAGCGGGGACACAGCGGGACACAGCGGGGACACAGCGGGACACAGCAGGACACAGCGGGGGACACAGCGAGGACATAGCAGGACACATCGGGGGACAGAGCGGGGGACAGCGGAGACAGAGAGAGGACACAGCGAGGACACAGCGGGACACAGCAGGGGTCACAGCGGTACACAGTGGGGACACCGCAGTGGACACAGCCGGACAGAGCAGGGGACACAGCGGGACACAACGGGGGACCCAGCGAGGACACAGCGGGACACAGCGGGAGACACAGCGAGGACACAGCGGGACACAGCGGGAGAGACAGCGAGGACACAGCGGGACACAGCGGGGGAAACAGCGAGGACACAGCGGAACGCAGCGGGACACAGCGGGGGACAAAGCGGGAGACAACAGGGGACACAGCGAGGACACAGCGGGACACAGCAGCGACACAGAGGGGAATCAGTGGGGGACACAGCGGGGGACAAAGCCGGACACCTCGGGACACAGTGTGACACAGCGGGACACAGCAGGGACACTGCGGTGACACAGCGGGACAAAGCGGGGAACACAGCGGGACACAGCAGGACACAGCGGGGGACACAGCGAGGACATAGCAGGACACAGCGGGGGACAGAGCGGGGGACAGCGGAGACAGAGAGAGGACACAGCAAGGACACAGCGGGACACAGTGGGGAGAACAGCGAGGACACAGCGGGACACAGCGGGACACAGCGGGGAAAAAGCGGGAAACAGCGCGGGACTCAGCGAGGACACAGCGGGACACAGCGGTGACACAGAGGGGACTAAGTGGGGGACACGGCGGGGGACAAGGCGGGACACCTCGGGACACAGGGTGACACAGCAGGACACAGCGGGGGACACAGCGGGGGACAGCGGAGACAGAGAGGTGACACAGCGGGACACAGCGGTGACACAGCTGGACACAACGGAGTACACAGCGGGACACAGCGGGCACACAGTTTGCGCACAGAGGGGACACAGCGGGATACAGCGGGACACAGCAGGACACAGCGGGACACAGCGGGGGACACAGCAGGACACAGCAGGGGACAGAGCGACGACACAGCGGGAAACAGCGGGGACACAGGGGGACTCAGCAGGGTCACATCGGGACACAGCGGGTCACAACGGGGAAAACAGCGAGGACACAGCGGGACACAGCAGGACACAGCGTCGATACAGCGGGGACACAGCGGGACACAGCAGGGTACCCAGCTGGGGACAGAAAGGGACACAGTGGGGGACACAGCGGGACACAGTGGGACACAGTGGGACACTGCGGGGACAAAGCGTGAGACACAGCGGGGGACAGAGCGGGAGACATCGGGGGACACAGCGAGTACACAGCGGGACACCGCGGGGGACACAGCGGGACAAAGCAGGACACCAAGGGACACAGTGTGACACAGTGGGACACAGCGGGGTAAACAGCGGGACACAGTGGGGACACAGCGGGGACACAGCGGGACACAGCGGGTCACAACGGGGAACACAGCGAGGACACAGCGGGACCCATCGGGACACAGCGTCGATACAGCGGGGACACAGCGGGACACAGCGGGGTACCCAGCTGGGGACACAAAGGGACACAGTGGGGGACACAGCGGGACACAGTGGACACAGTGG
>NW_012293660.1:0-2391 GCF_000151885.1 Dipodomys ordii | reverse complement strand
CAGAGGGGACTCAGCAGGGGACATAGAGGGAAAAAGCGGGACAACCATGGGACACAGTAGGACACAGCGGGGACACTGCGGAACACAGTCAGGAGACACAGCGGTGGACAGCGGGGGACAGAGAAGGGACACAGCGGGACACAGAGGGGACACAGCTGGACACAGAAGGGTACACAGCAGGAGAGAGCGGACACACAGCGGGGACAGAGCTGGACACAGAGGGACACAGAGGGGACAGAGCGCGACACAGGTGGACACTGAGGGAGACAGAGCGAGGACACAGTCGGACACAGCGAAACACAGCGTGATACAGTGGGGACACAGCAGGGGACACAGCGGGACACAGTGTGGGACACAGCGGGACACAGCGGGGTACACAGCAGGGACAAAGAAGGACACAGCGGGGGATACAGCGAGGACACAGCGTGACACAGCGGTGACACAGCGGGACACAGCTGGGGACACTTTGGGACACAGCGGGACACAGAGGGACACAGCAAGGACACAGCGGGGGACAGTGGGGGACACAGCGGGACACAGCAAGGCACAACGGGGTCACAGCAGTGGACACAGCAGGACACAGCGGGGGACACAGCGGGTCACAGCGGGGGACACAGCGGGACACAGCGGGGACACAGCGGGGGACACAGCGGGACACAGCGGAGACACAGCGGGGACACAGCGGGATACAGCAGGTCACAGCGGGGGACACAGCGGGACACAGCGGGACACAGCGGGCGACACTGCAGGGACACATTGGGACACAGTAGGACACAGCGTAGGACAAAGCGGGAGACAGCAGAGGACACAGCAAGGACACAGCTGGACACAGCGGGGACACAGCGGGATACAGTGGGGAACAGAGCGTGGGACACAGCGAGACACAGCGGGACCAAGCTGGACACAGCGGGGTACACAACAGGACACAGCGGGGACACAGCGGGGACACAGCGGGACACAGTGGGTCCATGCAGGGACACAGCGGGACACAGCGGGGTACACAGCGGGACACAGCGTGGGACAGAGCAAGGACACAGCAGGACATAGCGGGGGAAACAGCGGGACACAATGGGGAGACAGCAGTGGACACAGCGGTACACAGCGGGGGACACAGCGTCGATACAGCGGGGACACAGCGGGACACAGCGGGGTACACAGCTGGGGACACAAAGGGACACATCGGAGGACAGAGCGAGGACACAGCGGAACACAGCGTAGGACACAGCGAGGGCACAGCGGGACACAGCGGGACACAGCGGGGACACAGCAGGGACACAGCGGGACTCAGCGGGGGACACAGCGGGACACAGCGGGGGACACAGCGGGGACACTGCGGGACTCAGGGGGGCACACAGCAGTACAAAGCGGGACACAGCGGGACACAGCGGGGGACACAGTGGGGACACAGCAGGACTCAGCGGGGGACACAGCACTACACAGCGGGACACAGTGGGAAACAGCGGGACACAGCGGGGGGCTCAGAGGGACACAGAGGGGGACACAGAGGGAGACACAGCGGGACAGCGGGGAACACAGTGAGGACACAGCGGGACACAGCAGGACACAGCGGGGACACAGCGGGGACACAGCAGGGGACACACCTGGGACACAGGGGGGACACAGCGAGGACACAGCGGGACACAGCAGGACGCAGCGGGACACAGTGGGGGACACAGCAAGACCTAGCACGGGACACAGCGGAGGACACTGCGGGACACAGCCTGACACAGCGGGGACACAGCGGGGACACAGCAGGCGACACACCTGGGATACAGTGGGGACACAGCGAGGACACAACGGGACACAGAGGGACACAGCGGGACAAAGCGGGACACAGCAGGGACACAGCGGGGACAAAGAGGGCGACACAGCGGGACACATCAGGACACAGAGGGACACAGCGGGGGAATCAGTGGGATACAGCGGGGGACACAGCGGGGGACACAGCGGGGGACACAGCGGGACACAGCGGGGATTCAGCGGGTAACACAGCGGGAGAGAAACGGGACACCACGGGACACAGCTGGACACAACGGGACACAGCGGGGATACAGCAGAGGACACAGCGGGGGACACAGCGGGACACAGCGGGGACACAGAGGTGGACACAGCGGGGACACAGCGGGACACAGCGTGGGATAGAGCGGGACACAGCGGAACACAGCAGAGACACAGCGGGGTACACAGCGGAACACAGAGGGACACAGGAGGACACAGCGGGGGGACACAGCGGGGAAACAGCGGGAAAACTGTGGGACACAGCGGGGGACACTGCGGGGACACAGCGGGACACAGCAGGGGACACATTGGGACACAGCTAGTCACATCGGGGGACACAGTGGCGAAACAGCAGGGTACACTGCGGGCACAGCGGAGGCCAAAGCAGGGTGA
>NW_012293659.1:0-850 GCF_000151885.1 Dipodomys ordii | reverse complement strand
GCACAGGCACAGGCACAGCCGCACAGGCACAGGCACAGCTGCACAGGCACAGGCACAGCCGCACAGGCACAGGCACAGCCACACACGCACAGCCGCACAGCTGCACACGCACAGCCACACAGGCACAGCCGCACAGGCACAGGCACAGCCGCACAGGCACAGCCGCACAGGCACAGGCACAGCCGCACAGGCACAGCCACACAGGCACAGGCACAGCCGCACAGGCACAGGCACAGCCGCACAGCCGCACAGCCGCACAGGCACAGGCACAGCCACACAGGCACAGCCACACAGGCACAGCCGCACAGGCACAGCCACACAGGCACAGCCGCACACGCACAGCCACACAGGCACAGCCACACAGGCACAGCCGCACAGGCACAGCCACACAGGCACATCCGCACACACACAGCCGCACACGCACAGCCGCACACGCACAGCCGCACACGCACAGCCGCACACGCACAGCCGCACACGCACAGCCACACACGCACAGCCGCACAGGCACAGCCACACACGCACAGCCGCACACGCACAGCAGCACAGGCACAGCCGCACACGCATAACCGCACAGGCACAGCCGCACTCACACAGCCGCACAGGCACAGCCGCACAGCCACACAGGCACAGCCGCACACACACAGCCGCACAGCCACACACGCACAGCCACACAGGCACAGCCGCACACGCACAGCCACACACGCACAGCCGCACAGACACAGCTGCACATCCACAGAGGCACAGCCGCACACGCACAGCCGAGATGTCAGTCAGCTAGGCCGGCTCAAGGAACGCTTTCCTTGATCTTCATCTCCAGACCCTTGCAAGAGCACTGAGAGGCAAAGGGATG
>NW_012293658.1:0-4007 GCF_000151885.1 Dipodomys ordii | reverse complement strand
TCCCCGCTGTATCGACGCTGTGTCCCCCGATGTGTCCCTTTGTGTCCCCAGCTGTGTACTCCGCTGTGTCCCGCTGTGTACCCCGCTGTGTCCCGCTATGTTCCCGCAGTGTCCCCGCTGTGTCCCGCTGTGTCCTCGCTGTGTCCCCCGCTGTGTCCCTGCTGTGTCCCGCTTTGTCCCGCTGTGTCCCGCTGTGTCCTCGATATGTCCCACGCTGTGTTCCGCTGTGTCCCCCGCTGTGTCCCGCTGTGTCCCGCTGTGTCCCCCGCTGTGACCCGCTGTGTCCCGCTGTGTCCCCCGCTCTGTCCCCACTGTGTGCCCTCTGTGTCCCGCTGTGTACCCCGGTGTGTCCAGCAGTGTCCCCGCTGTGTCCCGCTTTGTCCCCTCTCTGTCCCCTGCTGTCCCCCGCTGTGTCCCCCGCTGTGTTCCCACTGTGTCCTGCTGTGTCGCCCAATTTGTCCCGCTGGGCCCCTGCAGTGTCACCGCTGTGTCCTACTGTTTCACACTGTGTCCTGTGTTGTCCTGCTTTGGCCCCCGCTGTGACCTCGCTGTTTTTCTCGCTGTGTCCCGCTGTGTACCCTTCTGTGTCTCCCGCTGTGTCCCTCTGTGTACCCTGCTGTGTCCAGCTGTGTCCTCGCTGTGTCCCCCGCTGTCTCCTGCTTTGTCCCACGCTGTGTCCCGCTGTGACCCGCTGTGTCCTCGCTGTGTCCCCCGCTGTGTACCCCGCTGTGTCCCGCTATGTCCCTGCAGTGTCCCCGCTGTGTCCCGCTGTGTCCCACTGTGTCCCGTGGTGTCCCAGTTTGTCCCCCGCTGTGTCCCCTGGTGAGTCCCCGCTGTGTCCCGCTGTGTCCCCCACTGGTTCCCGCTGTGTCTACTGCTGTGTCCCCGCTGTGTCCCGCTGTGTCCCGCTGTGTCCTAGCTGTGTCCCACGCTGTGTTCCGCTGGGTCCTCGCTGTGTCCCAAGATGTGTCCCGTTGTGTCCCCAGCTGTGTCCCCGCTCTGTCCAGCTGTGTTTCCGCTGTGTCCCTGCTGTGTCCCCACTGTGTCCTGCTGTATAGTGCTGTGTCCCCCGCTGAGTCCCGCTGTGTCCCCGCTGTGTCCCGCTGTGTCCCCCATGTGTCCCGCGCTGTGTCCCACTGTGTCCCGCTGTGTCCGCCACTGTTTCCCCTGCTGTGTCCGGCTGTGTCCCCCACTGTGTCCCGCTGTGTCCACTGCTGTGTCCCCGCTGTGTCCCGCTTTTTCCCCGGCTGTGTCCCACTGTGTCCTCACTGTGTCCCCCGCTGTGTCCCAATGTGTCCTCTCTGTGTCCCCCGCTGTGTCCCGCTGTGTCCCCCGCTTTGTCCCGCTGTGTCCCACTGTGTCCCCACTGTGTCCCGCTGTGTCCCGCTGTGTCCCCGGTGTGCCCGCTGTGTCCCGCTGTGTACCCCGCTGTGTCCAACTGTGTCCCCCTCTGTCCCGCTGTGGCCCTTCTCTGTCTACGCTGTCCCCCGCTGTGTCCCCCGCTGTGTCCCACTGTGTCCCGCTGTGTCCCCCGCTTTATCCTGCTGTGTCCCCGCAGTGTCCCCGCTGTGTCCCGCTGTGTCACACTGTGTCCCGTGGTGTCCCACTTTGTCCACCGTTGTGTCCCCCGCTGTGTCCTCCGCTGAGTCCCCTCTGTATCGACGCTGTGTCCCGCTGTGTCCCGCTGTGTCCTCGCTGTATTCCCCGCTGTGTCGCGCTGTGTCCACCGCTGTGTCCCTCGCTATGTCCTCGCTGGGTCCCCCGCTGTGTCCCGTTGTGTCCCTCGCTGTGTCCCGCTGTGTCCGACTGTGTCCCGCTCTGTCCCCGCTGTGTCCCGCTGTGTCCAGCTGTGTCACCGCTGTGTCCCGCTGTGGTCCTTCTCTGTCTCCGCTGTGTCCCGCTATGTTCCCCGCTTTGTCCCGCTGTTTCCCGCTGTGTCCCCCGCTTTGTCCTGCTGTGTCCCCGCAGTGTCCCGCTGTGTCCCACTGTGTCACACTGCGTCCCGTGGTGTCCCCGCTGTGTCCCGCTGTGTCCCGCTGTTTCCCCCGCTGTGTCCCCCGCTATGTCCTGCTGTATCCCCCACTGTGTCCCGCTCTGTCCTTGCTGTGTCCCCCGCTGTGTCCCCCGCTGAGTCCCCGCTATGTCACCGATGTGTCCCGCTGTTTCCTCGCTGTGTCCCCTGCTGTCTCCGTCTATGTCCCCCGCTGTGTCTCACGCTTTGTCCCTGCTGTGTCCCACTGTGTCCCGCTGAGTCCGGCTGTGCCCCCACTGTGTCCCGTTGTGTCCACAGCTATGTACCATGCCTTGTAACGCTATGTCCCTGCTGTATCGACTCTGTGTCCCGCTGTGTCCCGCTGTGTCCCGCTGTGTCCTCGATCTGTTCCCCGATGGGTCCCGCTGTGTCTCCCGCTGTGTCCCCCGCTGTGTCTACGGCTGTGTCCCTGCTGTGTTCCGCTGTGTCCTCGCTTTTTTACCCTCTGTGTCCCGCTGTGTCCCTGCTGTATCGACGCTGGGTCCCGCTGGGTCCCGCTGTGTCATCCCTGTGTCCCCCGCTGTGTCCCTGCTGTGTCCCCGCTGTGTCCCGCTGTGTACTGCTGTGTCCCCCGCTGAGTCCCGTTGTGTCCCTCTGTGTCCCCCGCTGTGTCCCCCGCTATGTCTTGCTGTGTCCCCCGCTGTGTCCCACTGTGTCCTTGCTGTGACCCCCGTTGTGTGCCGCTGTGTCCTCGCTGTGTCCCCCGCTGTTTCCTGCTGTGTCCTGCTTTGTCACGCTGTTTCCCCGCTGTGTCCCAGATGTGTCCCTCTGTGTACCCCGCTGTGTCCAGCTTTGTCCCCGCTGTGTCTCGCTGTGTCCCACGCTCTGTCCCCCACTGTGTCCCGCTGTTTCCCACTGTGTCCCCCACTGTGTACCACTGTGTCCCCGCAGGTACCCCTCTGTTTCCCGCTGTGTCCCGCTGTGTTCCATGGTGTCCTCGCTGTGTCCCCCCGCTGTGTCCCGCAGTGTCCCCCACTGTGTCCCCCGCTGTGTCCCTATGTGTCCCACGCTTTGTCCCCCTGTGTCCCCGCAGTTTCCCCGCTGTGTCCCGCTGTTTCCCACTGTGTTCTGTGGTGTCCCGCCTTGTCCCCCGCTGTGTCCACCGGTGAGTCGCCGCTGTGTCCCCGCTTTGTCCCGCTGAGTCCTCCATGTGTCCCCCGCTGTGTCCCGCTGTGTCCCCCGCTGTGTCCCGCTGTGTCCACTGCTGGGACCCGGCTGTGTCCCGCTGTGTCCCGCTGTGTCCTCACTGTGTCCCACTCTGTGTTTCGTTGTGTCCTCGTTGTGTCCCCCGCTGTGTCCCGCAGTGTCCCCCGCTGTGCCCTGCAATGTCCCGCTCTGTCCCGCTGTGTCCTCGCTGTGTCCCGCTGTGTCCCGCTGTGTCCCCCACTGTTTCCCCTGCTGTGTCCGGCTGTGTCCCCCACTGTGTCCCGCTCTGTCCCCCTCTGTGTCCCGCTGAGTCCCCCGCTGTGTCCCACAGTGTCCCCGCAGTGTAACTGCTGTTTCCTGCTGTGTCCCGCTGTGTTCCGTGGTGTCCCTCTTTGTCTCCCGCTGTGTCCCCCGCTGTGTCCCGCTGTGTCCGACTGTGTCCCGATCTGTCCCCGCTGTGTCCCGCTGTGTCCACAAAATGTGTCCCAATGCGTCCCGCTGTGTCCCGCTGTGCCCCCACTGTGACCCATTAAGTCCACAGCTTTGTACCATGCTGTGTAAACAATAAATCTCCACTGAATAAACACTGTATCCCACTGGACCCCAATGTGACCACAATGAGATCACGCTATGACCAGCTGTTATATCCACATTATACTTAACTGTGACATCACTATATAAATCACTGTGGTCCCTAATGTAACAATATGTAATAAATAAAACCATAAAGAGACAACAAGAAACCCTGCTGTATCTCAGCTGAGTCCGATGTAACCCGTTGGATCCTCAAAATGTCCCCAACAGGGGATCCACTTGAATACCCCCAATA
>NW_012293657.1:0-2399 GCF_000151885.1 Dipodomys ordii | reverse complement strand
TCTGTTCCCCACTGTGTCTCCCATTTTTTGCCCTGCTCTGCCCCACTGTGTCCCGCTGTGTCCTGCTGTGTCCCCCACTGTGTCCCGTTGTGTCAACAGCTGTGTACCCCGCTGTGTCCCGCTGTGTTTCTGCTGTATCGATGCTGTGTCCCGCTGTGTCCTGCTCTGTCTCTCTCTGTGTTCCCCACTGTGTCCTGCTGTGTCCCCCGCTGTGTCCCTCGCTGTGTCCCCCGCTGTGTCCCGCTGTGTCCCGCTGTGTCCCCCGCCGTGTCCTTGCTGTGTTCCCGCTGGGTCCCTCTCTGTCCCGCAGTGTCCCCTGCTGAGTCCCGTTGTGTCACCGCTGTGTCCCGCTGTGTCCCCGCTCTATCGACGTTGTGTCCCGCTGGGTCCCGCTGTGTCCTCTCTTTGTTCCCCGCTGTGTCCCGCTGTGTCCCCCGCTGTGTCTCTCGCTGTGTCCCGCTGTGTCCCCGGCTGTGTCCGGCTGTGTCCCGCTGTGTCCCCCGCTGTGTCCTTGCTGTGTCCCCGCTGTGTCCTGCTGTGTCCCGCAGTGTCCCCAGCTGTGTCCCGCTTGTCACCGCTGTGTCCCGCTTTGTCCTCACTGTGTCCCCCGCTGTGTCCCGCTTTGTCCCTGCTGTGTACCCCTCTGTGTCCCTCTGTGTCCCCCGCTGTGTCCCGCTGTGTCCCCTGCTGTGTCCCCACTGTGTCACGCTGTGTTTTGCTGTGTCCGGCTGTGTCCTTGCTCTGTCTCCTTCAGTGTCCAGCTGTGTCCTCCGTGTGTCCCCCGCTGTGTCCCGCTGAGTCCCCTGTTGTGTCCCGCTGTGTCCTGCTGTGTCACGCTCTGTCCCCTCTGTGTCCCTCTGTGTCCAGCTCTGTCCCCGTTGTGTGTCCGCTGTGCCCCGCTGTGTACCCTTCTGTGTCCAGCTGTGTCCCCTCTGTGTCCCGCTGTGTCCCTTCTCAGTCCCCCGCTGTCCACCGCTGTGTTCCCCGGCTGTGTCCCGCAGTGTCCCCGCTGTATCCCGCTGTGTCCTACTGTGTCCCGTGGTGTCCCGCTTTTTCCCCTCTATGTCCTCTGCTGAGTCCCCTCTGTGTCCCCGCAGTGTCCAGCTGTGTCCTCGCTGTGTCCTCCGCTGTCTCCTGCTTTGTCCCACGCTGTGTCCTACTGTGTCCCACTGTGTCCCTGCTGTGTCCCCTGCTGTGTCCCGCTGTGACCCGCTGTGTCCCCCACTGTGTCCTGCTGGGTCCCGCTGTGTTCCCGCTGTGTCCCTGCTGTGTCCGGCTGTGTCCCCCGCTGTGTCCCGCTGTGTCCCGCTGTGTCCCCCGCTGTGTCCCGCTGTGTCCCCGCAGGTTCACCGCTGTTTCACGCTGTGACCTGCTGTGTTCCGTGGTGTCCCGCTTTGTCCCCCGCTGTGTCCCGCTGTGTCCACTGCTGGGTCCCCGCTGGGTCCCCGCTGGGTCCCGCTGTGTCTCGCTGTTTCCCGCTGTGTCCTCGCTTTGTCCCATGCTGTGTTCCGCTGTGTCCTCCCTGTGTCCCCCGCTGTGTCCCGCTGTGTCCCCCGCTGTGCCCCGCAGTGTCCCGCTGTGTCCCGCTGTGTCCTCGCTGTATCCCACTTTGTCCTCGCTGTTTCCCAGCTGGGTCCTGCTGTGTCCGGCTGGGTCCCGCTGGGTCCCCTGCTTTGTCCCGCTGTGTCCCGCTGTGTCCCACTGTGTCCTGTGGTGTCCCGTTTTGTCCCCCGCTATGTCCCCAGCTGAGTCCCCTCTGTGTCCCGCTCTGTCCCCCGCTGTGTCCCGCTGTGTCCCCCGCTGTGTCCTGCTGTGTCCCGCTGTGTCCTGCTGGGTCCCACTGTGTCCCCCGCTGTGTCCCGCTGTGTCCCCACAGGTTCACCGCTGTTTCACGCTGTGTCCCGCTGTGTTCCGTGGTGTCCTGCTTTGTCCCCCGCTGTGGCCCCCCCTGAGCCACCTTTGTGTCCCCGCTGTGTCCCGCTTTGTCCTCGCTGTGTCCGCCTCTGTCTCCCGCTCTGTCCACCGATGTGTCTCACGCTTTGTCCCCGCTGTGTCCCGCTGTGTCCTCGCTGTGTCCCCTGCTATCTCCCGCTTTGTCCCACGCTGTGTCCCGCTGTGTCCCGCTATGTCCTCGCTGTGTCCCCCGCTGTGTCCTGCTGTGTTCCTGCTGTGTCCCAAGCTGTGTCCCGCTGTGTGCCCCGCTGTGTCCTGCTGGGTCCCGCTGTTTCCCACGCTGTGTCCCGCTGTGTCCTCGCTGTTTCCCACGCTGTGTTCTGCTGTGTCCTCGCTGTGTCCCCCGCTGTGTCCCGTTGTGTACCCAGCTGTGTACCCCGCTGTGTCCCGCTGTGTCCCCGCTGTATCGACTCTGTGTCCCGCTTGGTCCCGCTGTGTCCTCGCTG
>NW_012293656.1:0-6407 GCF_000151885.1 Dipodomys ordii | reverse complement strand
TCATCCGCTGTGTCCGCTGTGTCCCGCTCTGTCCCTGCTGTGTCCCGCTGTGTCCTGCTGTGTCTTCGATGTGTCCCCCGCTGTCTCCCGCTCTGTCCCCTGCTTCGTCTCACGATTTGTCCTTGCTGTGTCCCACTGTGTCCCCCTGTGTCCCGCTGTGCCCCCACTGTGTCCCGTTATGTCCACATATGTGTACCACGCTGTGTAACGCTGTATCCCCGCTGTATCGACGCTGTGCCCCGCTGTGTCCTCGCTGTGTTCCCCGCTGTGTCGCGCTGTGTCCCGCTCTGTCCCTGCTGTGTCCCGCTGTGTGCTGCTGTGTCCTCCCTGTGTACCTCGCTGTCTCCCGCTCTTTCCCCCGCTGTGTCTCATGATTTGTCCTCGCTGTGTCCCACTGTGTCCCGCTCTGTCCCGCTGTGCCCCCACTGTGTCCCCTTGTGTCCACAGATTTGTACCTCACTGTGTAATGCTGTATCCCCACTGTATCGACGCTGGGTCCCGCTGGGTCCCGCTGTGTCCTCGCCGTGTTCCCTGCTGTGTCCCGCTGTGTCCTGCTGTGTCCTCGATGTGTCCCCCGCTGTCTCCCGCTCTGTCCCCCGCTTCGTCTCACGATTTGTCCTCGCTGTGTCCCACTGTGTCCTGCTGTGTCCCGCTGTGCCCCCACTGTGTCCCGTTATGTCCACATATGTGTACCACGCTGTGTAACGCTGTATCCCCGCTGTATCGACGCTGTGTCCCGCT
Organism: Dipodomys ordii; assembly: GCF_000151885.1. Lineage (NCBI taxonomy): Eukaryota > Metazoa > Chordata > Mammalia > Rodentia > Heteromyidae > Dipodomys > Dipodomys ordii. The sequence goes on along the minus strand of NW_012293656.1, from coordinate 5,666 downwards.
GTGTCCTCGCTGTGTTCCCCGCTGTGTCGCGCTGTGTCCCGCTCTGTCCCTGCTGTGTGCCGCTGTGCCCTGCTGTGTCCTCCCTGTGTCCCCTGCTGTCTCCTGCTCTGTCCCCCACTGTATCTCACGATTTGTCTTCGCTTTGTCCCACTGTGTCCCGCTGTGTCCCGCTGTGCCCCCACTGTGTCCCCTTGTGTCCACAGATGTGTACCACACTGTGTAACGCTGTATCCCCGCTGTATCGACGCTGTGTCCCGCTGGGTCCTGCTGTGTCCTCGCTGTGTTCCCTGCTGTGTCCCGCTGTGTCCCCCGGTGTGTCCCCCGCTGTTTTCCTGTCTGTGTCACCCGCTGTGTCCTGCTGTGTCCTCGCTGGGCCCCCCACTGTTTCCCGCTGGGTTCCCCGCTGTGTCCCGCTGTGTCCCCTGCTGTGTACCCTGCTTTGTCCCGCTGTGTTCCCCGCTGTGTCCTGCTGTGTCCCCCACTGTGTCCCGCTGTGTCCTCGCTGTGTCGCGCTCTGTCTCCCCCTTGTCCCCGCTGTGTCCCGCGCTGTCCCGTGGTGTCCCGCTTTGTCCCCCGCTGTGTCCGCCGCTGAGTCCCCGCTGTGTCCCCGCTGTGTCCCGCTCTGTCCTCCCTGTGTCCCCCGCTGTGTCCCGCTGTGTCCCCTGCTGTGTCCCGCTGTGTCTACTGCTGTGTTCCTGCTGTGTCCAGCTGTGTCTCGCTGTGTCCCCCTGTGTCCTCCCTGTGTCCCACGCTGTGTTCCGCTGAGTACTTGCTGTGTCCCCCTATGTGTCCCGTTGTGTCCCCAGCCGTGTACCCCGCTGTGGCCCACTCTGACCCCGCTGTATCGACGCTGTGTCCCGCTGGGTCCCGCTGGGTCCTCGCTGTGTCCACCGCTGTGTCCCGCTGTGTCCCCGCTGTGTCCCGCTTTTTCCCCCGCTCTGTCCCGCTATGTCCTCGCTGTGTCCCCCGCTGTGTCCCGCTGTGTCCCCCGCTGTGTCCTGATGTGTCCCGCTTTGTCCCGCTGTGTCCCTGATGTGACCCTCAGTGTCCCGGTGTGTCCCCGCTGTGGCCCCGCTGTGTCTGGCTGTGTATACCCCGCTTTGTCCAGCTTTGTCCCTGCTGGGTCCCGCTGTGTCCTCGCTGTGGTCCCTGTTGTGTCCCGCTGTGTCCCCCGCTGTGTCCCCCGCTGTGTCCTGCTGTGTCCCATGCTGTGTCCCGTTTTGTCCCGCTGTGTCCCTTGCTGTGTCCCTGCTGTGTCCCCGCTGTGTCCCGCTGTGTCCCGCTGTGTCCTGTTGTGTCCCACTGTGACCCTGCTGAGTCCCCCTATGTCCCTCTGTGTCCCGCTGTGTCGTCGCTCTGTCCCTCGCTGTGTCCTCCGCTGTGTCCCGCTGTGTCCATCGCTGTGTCCCTGCTGTGTCCCCGCTGTGTCCAACTGTGTCCCGCTGTGTCCTGTTGTGTCCTACTGTGTCCCCGCTGTGTCCCGCTGTGTCCCCTCTCTCTCCCCCGCTGTCCCCCACTGTGTCCTGCTGTGTCCCGCTGTGTCCCTGAGTGTGTTCTCCTGTGTCCATGCAGTGTCCCCGCTGTGTCTTGCTGTGTCACACTGTGTCCCGTGGTGTCCGGCTTTGTCACCCTCTGTGTCCCCCGCTGAGTCCGGCTGTTTCCCCGCTGTGTCACACTGTGTCCCGTGGTGTCCGGCTTTGTCACCCGCTGTGTCCCCCGCTGAGTCCGGCTGTTTCCCCGCTGTGTCCCAATGTGTCCTCGCTGTGTCCCCCGCTGTGTCCCGCAGTGTCTCCCCTGTGTCCCCCGCTGTGTCCCGCGGTGTACCCGCTGTGTCCCGTTGTGTCCCCAGCTGTGTACCCCGCTGTGTCCTGCTGTGTCCCCGCCATTATCGACGCTGTGTCCCTCTGTGTCCCGCTGTGTCCTCGCTGTGTCCCCCGCTGTGTCCCGCTGTGTTCTCGCTGTGTCCCCCGCTGTGTCCCTTTGTGTCCCCAGCTGTGTACCCCGCTGTGTTCTGCTGTGTCCCCGCTGTATCGACGCTGTGTCCTGCTGGGTCCCGCTGAGTCCTCGCTGTGTTCCCCGTTGTGTCCCGCTGTGTCCCCTGCTGTGTCCCCGCTGTGTCCCTGCTGAGTCCCTGCTGTGTCGCCGCTTTGTCCGCTGTGTCCTGCTGTGTCCTCGCTGTGTCCCACGCTGTGTTCCTCTGTGTCCCCCGCTGTGTCCCGGTGTGTCCCGCTGTGTCCCCACTGTGTCCCGCTGTGTCCCCCGCTGTGTCCCGCTGTGTCCCGCTGTGTCCCTGCTGTGACCCTCTCTGTCCCCGCTGTATTGACGCTGTGTCCCGGTGTGTCCCGCTGTGTCCGCGCTGTGTTTCCGGCTGTGTCCCGCTGTGTACCCCTCTGTGTCCCCCGCTGTGTCCCGCTGTGTCCCCTCTCTGTCCCCTACTGTCCCCCGATGTGTCCCCTGCTGTGTCTTGCTCTGTCGCCTGCTTTGTCCCGCTGTGCCCCTGCAGTGTCCCCGCTGTGTCCCACTGTGTCCCACTGTGTTCCCCGCTGTGTCCTGCTGTGTCCCCCGTTGTGTCCACCGCTGTTTCCTCGCTGTGTCCCCTGCTTTGTCCCGCTGTGTCCTCGCTGGGTCCCCCGCTGTGTCCCGCTGTGTCCCCCGCTGTGTCCCGCTGTGTCCGACTGTGTCCTGCTCTGTCCCCGCTGTGTCCCGCTGTGTCCCTCTGTGTCCGCGCTGTGTCCCGCTGTGTACCCCGGTGTGTCCAGCGGTGTCCTTTTTGTGTCACGCTGTTTCCCCGCTGTGTCCCTGCTGTGTCCCTCTGTGTACCTCGCTGTGTCCAGCTTTGTCCCCGCTGTGTCTCGCTGTGTCCCATGCTCTGTCCCACACTGTGTCCCGCAGTGTCCCCCGCTGTGTCCCGCTGTGTCCCCCCCTGTGTCCAACTGTGTCCCCCGCTGAGTCCCTGCTGTGTCACCACTGTGTCCCGCTGTTTCCTCGCTGTGTCCCCTGCTGTCTCCCTCTCTTTCCCCCGCTGTGTCTCACGCTTTGTCCCCGCTGTGCTGTGTCCCACTGTGTCCCGATGTGTCCGGCTGTGCCCCCACTGTGTCCCGTTGTGTCCACAGTGTGTACCACGCTGTGTAAGGCTGTGTCCTCGCTGTGTTACCCACTGTGTGCTGCTGTGTCCCCCGCTGTGTCCCCCGCTGTCTCCAGCTCTGTCCTCCACTGTGTCTCACGCTTTGTCCCCGCTGTGTCCCACTGTGTCCCGCTGTGTCCAGCTGTGCCCCCACTGTGTCCCGTTGTGTCCACAGCTGTGTACCACACTGTGTAACGCTGTGTGCCCGCTGTATCGACGCTGTGTCCCACTGTGTCCCCCGCTGTGTCCCCCTGTGTCCCCCGCTGTGTCCTGCTGTGTCCTCGCTGGGTCGCCCGCTGTGTCCCGCTGTGTCCCCCGCTGTGTCCCGCTTTGTCCCGCTGTGTCCTCGCTGTGTCCCCCGCTGTGTCCCGTTGTGTCCCTAGCTGTGTACCCCGTTGTGTTCCGCTGTATCGACTCTGTGTCCCACTGGGTGCCGCTGTTTCCTTCCTGTGTTTCCCGCTGTGTCTCGCTGTGTCCCCACTGTATCGACGCTGTGTCCCCGCTGTGTCCCGCTGTGTCCCCCGCTGTGTCCCGCTGTGTCCCCCCCTGAGTACCCGCTGTGTCACCGCTGTGTCCCGCTGTTTCCTCGCTGTGTCCCCTGCTGTCTCCTTCTCTGTCCCCCGCTGTGTCTCACGCTTTGTCCCTGCTGTGTCCCTCTGTGTACCCCGCTGTGTCCAGCTTTGTCCCCGCTGTGTCTCGCTGTGTCCCACGCTCTGTCCCACACTGTGTCCCACAGTGTCCCCCGCTGTGTCCCGCTGTGTCCCCCGCTGTGTCCCACTGTGTCCCCCGCTGAGTCCCCACTGTGTCACCGCTGTGTCCCGCTGTTTCCTCGCTGTGTCCCCTGCTGTTTCCCTCTCTGTCCCTCGCTGTGTCTCACGCTTTGTCCCCGCTGTGTCCCACTGTGTCCCGCTGTGTCCCCCGCTGTCCCCCGCTGTGACCCGCTGTGTCCCGCTGTGTCCCCCGCTTTATCTTCCTGTGTCCCGCAGTGTCCCCGCTGTGTCCGGCTGTGTAACACTGTGTCCCGTGGTGTCCCACTTTGTCCCACGCTGTGTCCCCAGCTGCGTCCCCTCTGTGTCGCCGCTCTGTCCCTCTCTGTCCTCGCTGTGTCCCCCACTGTGTCCTGCTTTGTCTCCCGCTGTGTTCCGCTGTGTTCAGCTGTGCCCTCGCTGTGTCCCCCACTGTGTCCCGTTGTGTCCACAGCTGTGTACCAAGCTGTGTAACGCTGTGTGCCAGCTGTATCGATGCTGTGTCCCGCTGGGTCCCCCTGGGTCCTCGCTGTGTTCCCCGCTGTGTCCCGCTGTGTCCCCCGCTGTGTCCCCCGCTGTGTCCTCGCTGTGTCCCCCGCTGTGTCCCGCTGTGTCCTCGCTCTGTCCCCCACTGTGTTCCGCTGTGTCCCCCGCTGTGTCCCGCTGTGTCCCGCTCTGTCCCTACTATGTCCCGCTGTGTCCCCCTGTGTCCCCCGCTGTGTCCCGCTATGTTCCCGCAGTGTCCCCGCTGTGTCCTGCTGTGTCCCACTGTGTCCCGTGGTGTCCCAGTTTGTCCTTCGCTGTGTCCCCAGGTGAGTCCCCGCTGTGTCCCGCTGTGTCCCCCACTGGGTCCCGCTGTGTCCCCGCAGGGTCACCGCTGTTTCCCGCTGTGACCCGCTGTGTTCCGTGGTGTCCCGCTTTGTCCCCCGCTGTGTCCCCCGCTGAGTCCCCGCTGTGTCCCCCGCTTTGTACCGCTGTGTCCCCGCAGTGTCCCCGCTGTGTCCCGCTGTGTCACACTGTCCCGTGGTGTCCTGCTTTGTCCCCCGCTGTGTCCCCCACTGAGTCCCTCTGTGTCACAACTGTGTCCCGCTGTGTCCTCGCTGTGTTCCCCGCTGTCTCCCGCTTTGTCCCCCGCTGTATCCCGCACCCCACTGTACCGCTGTGTCCGCGCTGTGTCCCCCACTGTGTCCAGCTGTGTCCTCCGTGTATCCCAAGCTGTGTCCCGCTGTGTCCCTCTGTGTTCCCGCTGTGTCCCGCTATGTTCCCGCAGTGTCCTCGCTGTGTCCCGCTGTGTCCCGCTTGTCCTCGCTGTGTCCCCCGCTGTGTCCCTTTGTGTCCCCAGCTGTGTACCCCGCTGTGTCCTACTGGGTCCCAACTGTATCGACGCTGTGTCCTGCTGGGTCCCGCTGGGTCCTCGCTGTGTTCCCCGTTGTGTCCCGCTGTGTCCCCCGCTGTGTCCCCGCTGTGTCCCTGCTATGTCCCTGCTGTGTCGCCGCTGTGTCCCCCTGTGTCCTGCTGTGTCCTCGCTGTGTCCCACGCTGTGTTCCGCTGTGTCCCCTGCTGTGTCCCGCTGTGTCCGCTGTGTCCCCGCTGTATCCTGCTGTGTCCCCCGCTGTGTCCTGCTGTGTCCCGCTGTGTCCCTGCTGTGACCCTCTCTGTCCCCGCTGTATTGACGCTGTGTCCCGGTGTCCCGCTGTGTCCGCACTGTGTTTCCGGCTGTGTCCCGCTGTGTCCCCCTCTGTGTCCCCTGAAAAGTCCAGCTGAGTCCCCTCTCTGTCCCCTGCTGTCCCCCTCTG
>NW_012293655.1:0-3664 GCF_000151885.1 Dipodomys ordii | reverse complement strand
TCACGCAACAACTTGGTTTACTGATAAGCAAGACAACAAAATGCAGGCGGGGGAGAGAATGGACTAAGGGGGCAGCTAGGAAGGGAGCTGGCTGTGGAAAGCGGACGCGGGCTGCTCTCGAACCTCACCCCACAACTGCACAAGCACCTTCCAGCTGCTGCTCAGCCAAGGGAACAGAAGATGGACAGTAGGGCACTGGTGGTCACACCTGTAATCCTAGCTACCCAGGAGGCTGAGATTCGAGGACTGAGGCTGAAAGCTGGGCCAGGCAGGAAAAGGCCGTGAAACTTAACTCCAATTAACCACTGGGAGTGGAACTGTGGCTCAAGTGGTAGAGTGCCAACTTTGAGTAAAAAAGCTAAGGGACAGAGCAAGGAGTTCAAGCCCTGTGCCAGTTCACACGCACACAGGAAGATGGGATAATATCCACAGTGTGGCGGAAATCAGAGACGAATCCGGCAATGAGGCCAGCCTGACGGGTCTCCGAAGTGAGGTGAGTGGCCAGAAAGGGAGGGCTGGGGGGCTGTGTCCCCCACTGTGTCCAGGCTGTGACCCGTGGTGTCCCTGCTGTGTCCCCGCTGTGTCCCGCTGTGTCCCTGACGTCCACCGCTGTGTCCCGTTGTGTCCCCTCTCTCCGCATGTGTGTCCCCGCTGTCCCCCGCTGTGTCCCCGCTGTGTCCCGCTGTGTCCTCACTGTGTCCCCCGCTGTGTCCCACTGTGTCCCCCACTGTGTCCCGCTGTGTCCCGCTGTGTCCCGCTGTCCGCCGGTGTGTCACCGCTGTCCCCCGCTGTATCCCGCTGTGTCCTCCCTGTGTCTCACTGTGTCCCCGCTTTGCCTCCGCTGTGTCCCGCTGTGTCCGTGGTGTGTCCTCGCTGTGTAACAGCTGAGTCCCTCGGTGTCTCTGCTGTGTCCCACTGTGTCCCACTGTGTACCCCGCTGTGTCCCCGCTGTGTCACCGCTGTGTCCTGCTGTGTCCCTGCTGTGTCCCGCTGTGTCCCGCTGTGTCCCTGCTGTGTCCCGATGTGTACCGCTACGTCTGCCTCTGTGTACCCCGCTGTGTCCTGCTGTGTCCTCGCTGTGTCCCCTGCTGTTTCCCGCTGTTTTCCCCGCTGTGTCACCCACTGTGTCCTTTGATGTGTCCCCAGCTGAGTCCCGCTGTGTCCCCCGCTGTTTACCGCTGTGTCCCCCACTGTATCCCCGCTTACTCCCCGCTGTGTCCTCGCTCTGTCCCGCTGTGTCCCGCTGTGTCCCTCTGTGTCCCCACTGTTTCCCACTGTGACCCCCGCGCTGTCCTGCTGTGTCCCCTTTGTCCACCGGTGTGTCCCCTCTGTCCCCCGCTGTGTCCCGCTGTGTCCCGATTTGTCCTGCTGTGTCGCCGCTTTGTCACTGCTGTGTCTCGCTGTGTCCGGCTGTGTCCACGCTGTGTCTTGCTCTGTCCCAGGCTGTGTCCCACTGTGTCCCCCGCTGTGTCCCGCTGTGTCCCGATGTGTCCCGCTGTGTCGCCGCTTTGTCATTATTGTGTCTCGATGTGTCCCGCTGTGTCCACGCTGTGTCCCGCTCTGTCCCAGGCTGTGTCCCGCTGTGTCCCCCGCTGTGTTCCGCTGTGTCGCTGCTGTGTCCCACTGTGTCCCCGCTGTGTCCCCAGTGTGTCCCGCTGTGTTCCCGTTGTGTCCGCGCTGTGTCTCCCGCTGTGTCCCCGCTGTGTCCCACTCTGTCCCCACTGTGTCCCGCTTTGTCCCGCTGTGTCCCCGCTGTGTCCCGCTGTGTGCCCCCTTTGTTCCCCTCTGTGTCCTGCTGTGTCCCCTGCTGTGTCCCCGCTGTGTCCCGCTGTGTCCGCGCTGTGTAACGCTGGGTCCCCCTTTGTGTCCCGCTGTGTCCCCCGCTGTGTCCCCGCTGTGTCCCGCTGTGTCCCCCTGTGTCCTGCTGTGTCCCATGCTGTGTCCCCCGCTGTGTCCTGCTGTGTCTCTCTGCGGCCTTACTGTGTCCCCTGCTGTGTCCCTCTGTGTCCCGCTTTGTCCTTGTTGTGTCCCCTGCTCTATCCCGTTGTGTTACCCGCTCTGTCCCGCTGTGTCCCGCTGTGTCCCCCGCTATATCCTGCTCTGTCCCCCACTGTGTCCCGCTGGGTCCCTGCTGTATCCCCGATGAGTCCCTGCTGTGTTCCACTCTCTCCCGCTGTGTGCGGCTCTGTGTACCCTGCTGTGTCCCCCGATGTGTCCCGATGTGTCCCGCTGTATCCCGGTGTGTCCCGCTTTGTTCCCCGCTGTGTCCCGCTGTTTCCCACTGTGCCCATGCTGTATCCCCGCTGTGTCCCCCCTGGGTCCCGCTGTGTCCCCCGCTGTGTCCCGCTGTATCCCGGTGTGTCCCGCTTTGTTCCCCTCTGTGTCCCGCTGTTTCCCACTGTGCCCCTGCTGTGTCCCCGTTGTCCACCGTGTGTCCCCTCTGTCCCCCGTTGTGTCCCGCTGTGTCCCAATGTGTCCCGCTGTGTCGCCGCTTTGTCACTGCTGTGTCTCGCTGTGGCCCGCTGTGTCCACGCTGTTTCCCACTGTGCCCCTGCTGTGTCCCCGCTGTGTCCCGCTGTGTACCCCGCTGTGTCCCACTGTGTCCCCCGCTATGTCCCTGCTGTGCCCCTTTGTGTCCCGCTCTCTCCCGCTGTGTACCCTGCAGTGTCCTGCTGTGTCCCCGGTTGTGTCCCCTGCTGTGTCCCGCTGTGTCCCCGCTGTGTCCCCTGCTGTGTCCCGCTGTGTCCCTGGTTGTGTCCCCTGCTGTGTCCCACTCTTTCCCGCTGTGTCCCGCTGTGTCCTTGCTGTGTCCACATTTGTGTCCCGCTGTGTCCTCGCTGGGTCCCCCACTGTGTCCCCCGCCGTGTCCCCCACTGTGTCCCGCTGTGTCCCCCGCTGTGTCCCTGCTGTGTCCCATTGTGTCCCGCTGTGTAACCCGCAGTGTCCTGCTGTGTTGCCCGATGTGTCCCGCTATGTCCCGCTGTGTCCCCACTGTGTCCCGCTGTGTACCCGCTGTGTCCCTGCTGTGTCCCTTTGTGTCCCGCTGTGTCCGGCTGTGTACCCTGCAGTGTCCTGCTGTGTCCCCCGATGTGTCCCGCTGTGTCCCGCTGTGTCCCCACTTTGTCCCGATGTGCCCCCGCTGTGTCCCCTGCTGTGTCCCCTGCTGTGTCCCGCTGTGTCCCCCGCTGTGTCCCTGCTGTGTCCCACTGTGTCCCGCTGTGTCCCGCTGTGTACCACGCAGTGTCCTGCTGTGTCGCCCGATGTGTCCCGCTATGTCCCGCTGTGTCCCCACTGTGTCCCGCTGGGTCCCCGCTGTGTCCCTGCTGTGCCCCTTTGTGTCCCGCTGTGTCCCGCTGTGTACCCTGCAGTGTCCTGCTGTGTCCCCCGATGTGTCCCGCTCTTTCCCGCTGTGTCCCGCTGTGAAGTTTCTCTGTCCCAATTTGTGTCCCGCTGTGTCCTCGCTGGGTCCCCCGCTGTGTCCCGCTGTGTCCCCATGTGTCACGCTATGTCCTCGCTGGGTCCCCCGCTGTGTCTCTGTTCTGTCCCTGCTGTGTTCCACTCTCTCCCACTATGTGCGGCTCTGTGTCCCCTGCTGTGTCCCCCGCTGTGTCCCGCAGTATCCCGGTGTGTCCCGCTTTGTCCCCCGCTGTTTCCCGCTGTTCCC
>NW_012293654.1:0-2743 GCF_000151885.1 Dipodomys ordii | reverse complement strand
ATCCCCTGCTGTGTCCCACTGTGTCCCCTGCTGTGTCCCCGCTGTGTCCCCGCTGTGTCCTAGCTGTGTCCCGCTGTGTCCCCACTGTCCCCCGCTGTGTCCCTCGCTGTGTACCTCTGTGTCCCGCTCTGTCCTCGCTTTGTCCCCGCTATGTCCCGCTGTGTCCCTGCTGTGTCCGTGCTGTGTTCCACGCTCTCACGCTGTGTGCAGCTCTGGGTCCTCCGCTGTGTCCCCCGCTGTGTCATGCTGTGTCCCGGTGTGTCCCACTTTGTCCCCCACTGTGTCCCGCTGTTTCCCACTGTGCCCCTGCTGTGTCCCCGCTGTGTCCCGCTGTGTACCCCGCTGTGTCCCACTGTGTCCCCCGCTGTGTCCCTGCTGTGTCCCATTGTGTCCCGCTGTGTCCCGCTGTGTACCCTGCAGTGTCCTGCTGTGTCCCCCGATGTGTCCCGCTGTGTCCCCACTGTGTCTCGCTGTGTCCCCGCTGTGTCCCCTGCAGTGTCCCTCTGGGTCCCCGGCTGTGTCCCCTGCTGTGTCCCGCTCTTTCCCGCTGTGTCCCGCTGTGTCCTTGCTGTGTCCCCATTTGTGTCCCGCTGTGTCCTCGCTGGGTCCCCCGCTGTTTCCTGCTGTGTTCCCATGTGTCACACTTTGTCCTCGCTGGGTCCCCCGCTGTGTCTCCGCTCTGTCCCTGCTGTGTTCCACTCTCTCCCGCTATGTGCGGCTCTGTGTCTCCTGCTCTGTCCCCCGCTGTGTCCCGCATTATCCCGGTATGTCCCGCTTTGTCCCCCGCTGTGTCCCGCTGTTTCCCACTGTGCCCCTGCTGTGTCCCGGCTGTGTCCCGCTGTGTACCCCGCTGTGTCCCACTGTGTCCCGCTGTGTGCCCCCTTTGTTCCCCTCTGTGTCCTGCTGTGTCCCCGCTGTGTCCCGCTGTGTCTCCGCTGTGTAATGCTGGGTCTCCCTTTGTGTCCCGCTGTGTCCCCGCTGTGTCCAGCTGTGTCCCCCTGTGTCCTGCTGTGTCCCCTGCTGTGTCCCCCGCTGTGTCCTGCTGTGTCACGCTGAGGCCTTGCTGTGTCCCCTGCTGTGTCTTTCTGTGTCCCGCTGTGTCCCCGCTGTGTAATGCTGGGTCTCCCTTTCTGTCCCGCTGTGTCCCGGCTGTGTCCTGCTGTGTCCCCCTGTGTCCTGCTGTGTCCCCTGCTGTGTCCCCCGCTGTGTCACGCTGTGTCACGCTGTGGCCTTGCTGTGTCCCCTGCTGTGTCCCGCTGTGTCCCCATGTGTGCCCATGTGTCACGCTGTGTCCTCTCTGTGTATCCCTCTGTGTCCCGCTGTGTCCTCGCTGTGTCCCACACTGTGTCCCCGCTGTGACCTGCTGTGTCCCTGCTGTGTCCCAGCTGTGTCCCGCTGTGTCCCGCTGTGTCCCGCTGTGTCCCCGATGTCCCCCGCTGTGTCCCGTTGTGTCCACGCTGTCTGCATGTGTGTCCCCGCTGTCTTCCGCTGTGTCCCCCGCTGTGTCCCGCTGTGTCCTCGCTGTGTCCCCAGCTGTGTCCCGCTGTGTCCCCCGCTGTGTCCACCACTGTGGCCCGTTGTGTCCCCCGCTGTGTCCCTGCTGTGTCCCGCTTTGTACCGCTATGTCCTCGCTGTGTCCTTCTGTATCACGCTGTGTCCCCCGCTGTGTCCCCCACTATTTCCCCACTGTGAAACGCTGTGTCCCGCAGTGTCCCTGCTGTGTCCTCGCTGTATCCCCAGCTGTGTCCCACTGTGTCCCCCGCTGTGTCCGCGCTGTGTCCCCGCTGTGTCCTCCTGTGTCCCGCTGTGTCTCCCGCTGAGTCCCCTACTATTTCCCCGCTGTGACCCTCTGTGTCCATGCTATGTCTCCCGCTGTGTCCCGCTGTGTCCCGCTGTGTTCCCCGCTGTGTTCCACGCTGTGTCCCGCTGTGTCCTCGCTGTGTCCCCGCTGTGTCCCGATCTGTCCCACTGTGTCCGCCTCTGTGTCCGCCCCTGTGTCCCCCGCTGTGTTCCGCTATGTCCCCGCTGTGTCCCCGCTGGCTCCCGCTGGGTTGTGCTGTGTCCCCGCTGTGTCCCCGCTGTGTCCCTCTGTGTCCCTGGTGTGTCCTCGCTGTGTAACATGCACTGTCCTGGTGTGTCCCCCGATGTGTCCCGCTGTGTTCCGCTGTGTCCCCACTGTGTCTCGCTGTGTCCCCTGCTGTGTCCCGCTGTGTCCCCGGCTGTGTCCCCTGCTGTGTCCCGCTGTGTCCCTGCTGTGTCTGTGCTGTGTTCCACTCTCTCTCACTGTGTGCAGCTCTGTGTCCTCCGCTGTGTCCCCCGCTGAGTCCCGCTGTGTCCCGGTGTTTCCTGCTTTGTCCCCCACTGTGTCCCGCTGTTTCCCACAGTACCCCTGCTGTGTCCCCGCTGTGTCCCTCTGTGTACCCCGCTGTGTCCCACTGTGTCCCCCGCTGTGTCCCTGCTGTGTCCCTTTGTTTCCCGCTCTCTCCCGCTGTGTACCCTGCAGTGTCCTGCTGTGTCCCCCGATGTGTCCCGCTGTGTCCCGCTGTGTCCCCACTGTGTCTCGCTGAGTCCCCGCTGTGTCCCCTGCTGTGTCCCGCTATATCGCCGGCTGTGTCCCCCGCTGTGTCCCGCTCTTTCCCGCTGTGTCCCGCTGTGTCCTTGCTGTGTCCCCATTTGTGTCCCGCTGTGTCCTCGCTGGGTCCCTCGCTGTGTCCCCGCTCTGTCCCGGCTGTGTTCCACTTGA
>NW_012293653.1:0-6407 GCF_000151885.1 Dipodomys ordii | reverse complement strand
AAGCAGTAGAAGCAGAAGAAGCAGGAGAAGCAGAAGCAGAAGAAAAAGAATAATGCAGAAGCAGAAGCAGAAGCAGGGGGAGAATCAGAAGAAGGATAAGGAGAAGGAGCAGCAGAAGGAGAAGCAGAATGAGAAGCAGAAACAGAAGGAGAACAAGAAGGAGAAGCAGGAAAATCAGAAGAAGCAGAAGTAGAAGCAGAAAGAGAAGGAGAAGAAGGAGAAGCAGAAGTAGCATCTAAAGAAACAGAAGAAGAAGAAGCAGAAGAAACAGAAGCAAAAGAAACAGAAGAAGGAGAAGAGCAGAAGCAGAAGCAGAAGGAGAAGCAGAAGCAGAAGGAGAAGCAGAAGGAGAAGCAGGAGAAGCAGAAGAAGCAGGAGAAGCAGAAGCAGAAGAAACAGGCGAAGCCGAAGAAGCAGAATCATAATCTGAAGCAGAAGGAGAAACAGAAGAAGCACAATCTGAAGCAGAAGCAGAAGAAACAGTAAGAGTAGAATAAGCAGAAGCAGAAGCACCAGGAGAAGCAGAAGAAGAAGAAGGAGAAGGCGAAAGAGAAGGATTAGGAGTAGGAGAAGAAAAAGGATAAGCAGAAGCAGAAAGAGACGCAGAATGAGAAGCAGCACGAGAAGTAGGAGAAGCAGGAGAAGCAGAAGCAGGAGAAGCAGAAGAAACAGAAGACGCAGAAGCAGAATGAGAAGCAGAAGGAGAAATTGAAGCAGAAGCAGAAGGAGAAGCAGAAGCAGAAGGAGAAGCAGAAGCAGGAGAAGCAGAAAGAAAAGCAGAACGAGAAGCAGGAGAAGCAGAAGAAGATGCATAAGGAGAAGCAGGAGAAGCAGAAGAAGCAGAAGCAGAAGCAGAAGGAGAAGTAGAAGTAGGAGAAGGAGAAGGAAGAGTCGCAGAAGCAATAGGAGAAGCAGAAGGAGAAGCAGAAGCAGAATGAGAAGCAGAAAGAGCAGCAGTATAAGCAGAAGAAGCAGGAAAAGAAGAAGCAGAAAAAAGAGAAGAAGAAGAAGAAGAAGAAGAAGAAGAAGATGAAGAAGAAGAAGAAGAAGAAGAAGAAGAAGAAGATGAAGGAGAAGCATAAGGAGAAGAAGTAGGAGCAGAAGGAGCAGAAGCAGGAGAAGCAGAAGAAGTAGAAAAATAATAAGCATAAGAAGAATAATCAGAGGGAGAAGCAGAAGAAGGAGAAGGAGCAGCAGAAAGAGAAGTAGAAGGAGAATCAGAAGGAGAAGCAGAAGAAGGAGTAGCAGAAGCAGAAGAAGCAGCAGAAGGAGAAGCAGAAGCAGAAGATGCAGAACGAGAAGCAGGAGAAGCAGAAGAAGCAGAAGCGGAAGGAGAAGCAGAAGAAGGAGAAGGAGAAGGAGAAGGAAGGGGAGCAGAAGCAATAAGAGAAGCAGAAGGAGAAGCAGAAAGAGAAGCAGTAGAAGCAGAAGAAGCAGGAAAAGCAGAAGCAGAAGAAAGAGAAGAAGAAGAAGAAGAAGAAGAAGAAGAAGAAGAAGAAGAAGAAGAAGAAGAAGAAGAAGAAGAGGAAGAAGAAGAAGAAGAAGCAGCAGCATAAGTAGAAGCATAAGGAGAAGCATAAGGAGAAGCATAAGGAGAAGCATAAGGAGAAGCAGTAGAAGCAGAAGCAGGAGAAGCAGAAGCAGAAGCAGAAGCAGAAGAAAAAGATTAAGAAGGAGAACAAGAAGGAGAAGCAAGAAGGAGAAGCAGGAGAATCAGAAGAAGCAGAAGTAGAAGCAGAAAGAGGAGAAGAAGGAGAAGCAAAAGTAGAATCATAAGAAACAGAAGACGAAGAAGCAGAAGAAACAGAAGCAAAAGAAACAGAAGAAGGAGAAGAGCAGAAGCAGAAGCAGAAGGAGAAGCAGAGGCAGAAGGAGAAGCAGAAAGAGAAGCAGGAGAAGAATAAGAAGCAGGAGAAGCAGAAGAAGAAGACGGAGAAGGCGAAAGAGAAGGATTAGAAGTAGGAGAATCAAAAGGATAAGCAGAAGCAGAAAGAGACGCAGAAGGAGAAGCAGCACGAGAACTAGGAGAAGCAGGAGAAGCAGAAGCAGGAGAAGCAGAAGAAACAGAAGACGCAGAAGCAGAATGAGAAGCAGAAGGGGAAATTGAAGCAGAAGCAGAAGGAGAAGCAGAAGCAGAAGGAGAAGCAGAAGAAGGAGAAGGAGAAGCAGAAAGAGAAGCAGAAAGAGAAGCAGGAGAAGCAGAAGCAGGAGAAGCAGAAGCAGAAGAAACAGAAGGAGCTGAAGCAGAAGCAGAAGCAGAAACACAAGGAAAAGCAGAAGGAGAAGCAGGAGAAGCAGAGGAAGCAGCAGCAGGAGAAGCAGAAGCAGAAGAAGCCGAAGACGCAGAAGCAGAACTGAAGCAGAAGGAGAATCAGGAGAAGCAGAAGAAGCAGAATCTGGAGAAGCAGAAGGAGAAGCAGAAGCAGAAAGAGAAGCAAAAGCAGAAGGAGAAGCAGAAGGAGAAGCAGAAGAAGCAGAGGCAGGAGTAGAAGAAGCAGAAGATGCAGAAGCAGAAGGAGAAGCAGAAGGAAAAGCAGAAGAACGAGAAGGAGAAGGAGTAGGAGAAACAGAAGGAGAAGCAGAAAGAGAAGCAGAAGAAGGAGCAGGAGAAGGAAAAGCAGCAGGAGAAGCAGAAAGAGCAGCAGAAGGAGAAGCAGGAGATGCAGAAACTTGAGAAGCAGAAGCAGAAGAAACACAAGAAGGACAAGAAGCAGAAGCAGAAACAGAAGTAGAAGCAGGAAGAGAAGGAGGGAAAGCAGAAGAAGCATAAGCAGGAGAAGCAGAAGCATAAGAATGTGAAGAAGCAGAAGGAGAACCTGAAGCAGAAGGAGAAGCAGGAGAAGCAGAAGAAGCAGAATCTGAAGAAGCAGAATAAGAAGCAGAACGAGAAGCAGAAGCAGAAAGAGAATCAAAAGCAGAAGGAGAAGCAGAAGAAACAGAAGAAGTAGAAGCAGAAGCAGTTGTAGCAGAAGCAGAAGGAAAAGCAGAAGAACAAGAAGGAGAAGGAGAAACAGAAGGAGAAACAGAAGGAGAAGCAGAAAGAGATGCAGGTAAAGCAGACGAAGAAGCAAAAGGAGAATCAGAAGGAGAAGCAGAAGAAGGAGAAGGAGAAGCAGAAGAAATGCAGAAGGAAAAGCAGGAGAAGCAGAAGAAACAGAAGCAGGAGGAGAAGCAGGAAAAGCAGAAGAAGCAGAAGCAAAAGGAGAAGCAAAAGAAGGAGAAGCAGAAGCATAAGGAAAAGCACAAGCAGAAGGAGGTGCAGAAGGAGAAGCAGGAGAAGCAGAAGAAGCAGAAGCTGAAGGAGAAGCAGAAGTAGGAGAAGGTGAAGGAGGAGAAGCAGAAGGAGAAGCAGAAGCAGAATGAGAAGCAGAAAGAGAAGCAGGAGAAGGACAAGAAGCAGAAGCAGGAGAAGCCGAAAGAGAAGAAGCAGAAGAAGCAGAAACATTAGCAGAAGGAGAAGCAGAAGCAGAAGGAGAAGCAGCAGAAGAAGTAGAACCAGAAATTCAGGCAGGAGAAACAGAAGAAGCAGAAGCAGAAGCAGAAGGAGAAGCAAAAAGAGAAGCACAAGGAGTAGTAAAAGAAGCAGCAGAAGGAGAAGCAGCAGAAGAAGCAGAAAAACAAGCAGGAGAAGCAGAAGCAGAAAGAGAAGTAGAAGCAGAAGAAGCAGAACCAGAAGAAGAAGCAGTAGAAGCATAAGAAGCAGAAGCAGGAGAAGCAGAAGCAGAAGAAAAAGAAGAAGCATAAGAAGCAGAAGCAGAGGGAGAAACAGAAGAAGGAGAAGGAGCAGCAGAAGGTGAAGCAGAAGGAGATGCAGAAGCAGAAAGAGAAGCATAAACAGAAGGAGAAGTTGGAGAATCAGAAGAAGCAGAAGCAGAAAGAGAAGCAGAAGAGGGAGAAGGAGAAGTAGAAGCAGAAGGACAATCAGGAGAAGCAGAAGAAGCAGAAGCGGGAGAAGCAGAAGAAGAAACAGAAGAAGGAGAAGGAGCAGAAGGAGAAGCAAAGGCAGAAGGAGAAGCAGAAATAGAAACAGAAGCAGAAGAAGCAGTTGCAGGAGAAGCAGAAGCAGAAGAAACAGAAGAAGGTGAAGAAGCAGAAGGAGAACCTGAAGCAGAAGGAGAAGCAGAAGCATCAGAAGCTGGAAAAGCAGAAGCAGAAGATACCGAACAAGCAGAAGAAGCAGAAGCAGAACGAGAAGCAGAAGAATAAGAAGGAGAAAGAGAAGGATTAGGAGTAGGAGGAGCAGAAGCAGAATTAGAAGCAGAAAGAGAAGCAGAAGGAGAAGCAGAAGGAGAAACAGAAGAAGCAGAAGCAGAAGCAGAATGAGAAGCACAAGACGGAGAAATTGAAGGAGAAGGAGAATGAGACGGAGAAGCAGAAGGAGAAGTAGGAGAAGCAGAAGAAGGAGAAGCAGGAGAAGCAGAAGCAGAAGAAACAGAAGAAGGAGAAGAGCAGAAGCAGAAGGAGAAACAGAAGCAGAAGGAGAAGCAGAAGAAGCAGAAGAAACTGAAAAAGCAGAAAAAGAAGAAGAAGCAGAAGAAGAAGAAGCAGGAAAAGCAGAAGAAGAAGAAGGAGAAGGAGAAAGAGAAGGATTAGGAGTAGGAGAAACAGACGGATAAGCAGAAGCAGAAAGAGAAGGAGAAGGAGAAGCAGAAGCAGGAGAAGCAGAAGAAGCAGAAGCAGGAGAAGCAGAAGCAGAATGAAAAGCACAAGAAATTCAAACAGAAGAAGATGCAGAAGGAGAAGCAGAAGCAGAAGCAGAAGGAGAAGCAGAAGAAGGAGAAGGAGAAGGAGTAGCAGAAGGATAAGAATAAAGAGAAACAGAAGGAGAAGCAGGAGAAGCATAAGCAGAAGAAATAGAAGAAGGAGAAGAAGCAGAAGCAGAAAGAGAAGCAGAAACAGAAGGAGAAGCAGAAATAGAAGCAGAAGAATCCGAAGAAGCAGAAGCAGAACCTGAAGCGGAAGGAGAAGCAGAAGAAGCAGAATCTGGAGAAGAAGAAGGAGAACCAGAAGGAGAAGCAGAAGCCGAAAGAGAAGCAAAAGCAGAAGGAGAAGCAGAAGAAACAGAAGAAGCAGTAGCAGAAGAAGCTGAAGATGCAGAAGCAGAAAGAGAAGCAGAAGGAATAGCAGAAGAACGAGAAGGAGAAGGAGAAACAGAATGAGAAGAAGAAGTAGAAGCAGAAGGAGAATCAGGAAATGCAAAAGAAGCAGAATCAGACGGAGAAGCAGGAAAAGCAGAAGAAGCAGAAGCAAAAGGAGAAGCAAAAGAAGGAGAAGGAGAAGCAGAGGCAGAAGAAGAAGCATAAGGACAAGCACAAGCAGAAGGAGATGCAGAAGGACAAGCAGGAGAAGCAGAAGAAGCAGAAGATGAAGGAGAAGCAGAAGTAGGAGAAGGAGAAGGAGGAGAAGCAGAAGCAGAAGGAGAAGCAGAAGCGGAATGAGAAGCAGAAAGAGAAGCAGGAGAAGCACAAGAAGCAGAAGCAGGAGAAGCCGAAAGAGAAGAAGCAGAAGAAGCAGAATCAGAAGCAGAAGTAGAAGCAGAAGCAGAAAGAGAAGCAGCAGAAAAGTAGAACCAGAAATTCAGGCAGGAGAAACAGAAGAAGCAGAAGCAGAAGGAGAAGCAAAAAGAGAAGCAGTAGGAGAAGTAGAAGAAGCAGCAGAAGGAGAAACAGCAGAAGAAGCAGAAAAACAAGCAGGAGAAGCAGAAGCAGAAAGAGAAGTAGAAGCAGAAGAAACAGAAGCAGAAGAAGAAGCAGTAGAAGCACAAGAAGCAGAAGCAGGAGAAGCAGAAGCAGAAGATAAAGAAGAAGCATAAGAAGCAGAAGCAGAGGGAGAAACAAAAGAAGGAGAAGGAGCAGCAGAAGGTGAAGCAGAAGGAGATGCCGAAGCAGAAAGAGAAGCAGAAACAGAAGGAGAAGAAGAAGGAGAAGTTGGAGAATCAGAAGAAGCAGAAGCAGAAGCAGAAAGAGAAGGAGAAGAAGGAGAAGGAGAAGCAGAAGGAGAAGGACAAGCAGGAGAAGCAGAAGAAGCAGAAGCGGGAGGAGCAGAAGAAGAAGAAGAAGAAACAGAATAAAGAGAAGGAGCAGAAGGAGAAGCAGAAGCAGAAGGAGAAGCAGAAAGAGAAGCAGAAGAAGCAGTAGCAGGAGAAGCAGAAGCAGAAGAAACAGAAGAAGCCCAAGAAGCAGAAGGAGAACCTGAAGCAGAAGGAGAAGCAGAAGCAGCAGAAGCTGGAAAAGTAGAAGCAGAAGAAACAGAAAAAGCAGAAGAAGCAGAAGCAGAACGAGAAGCAGAAGAAGAACAAGGAGAAAGAGAAGGATTAGGAGTAGGAGAAACAGAAGGATAAGCAGAAGCAGAAAGAGAAGGAGAACGAGAAGGAGAAGCAGGAGAAGCAGAAGAAGCAGAAGCAGGAG
>NW_012293652.1:0-2502 GCF_000151885.1 Dipodomys ordii | reverse complement strand
GCGGGAGACACAGCGGGACACAGCGGGACACTTGCGGGGGACACAGCGGGACACAGCGGGGGACACAGCGAGGACACAGCGGGACACAACGGGGGACACAGTGAGGATACAGCGGGACACAGCGGGGAACACAGCGGGGGACACATTGGGGGACACAGCGGGACACAGCGGGGGACACAGCGGGACACAGCAGGGGACCCAGCGAGGGACACAGCGGGGGACACAGCAGGCGACACAGCGGGACTCAGCGGGGGACACAGCGGGACACAGCTGTGGACACAGCAAGGACACAGCGGGACCCAGTGGGACACAGTGTCTATACAGTGGGTACACAGCGGGACACAGCGGGGTACACAGCTGGGGACACAACGGGACACATCGGGGGACACAGCGAGGACACAGCGGAACACAGCGTGGGACACAGCGAGGACACAACGGGACACAGCGGGACACAGCGGGGGACACAGAGAGGACACAGTGGGACACAACGGGGGAAACACCGAGGACACAGCGGGGGACAAGGGGGAGACAGAGCGGGACACAGCGAGGACACAGTGGGAAACAGCGGGGGACACAGCGGGACACAGAGGGGTACATAGCAGGAGACATAGCGGGACACAGCGGGACATAGCGGGAGACACAGGGAGACACAGCGGGACACAGCGGGGGACACAGCTCGGACACATTGGGACACAGCGGGGACACAGCGGGACTCAGCGGGGGACACAGCAGGACACAGCAGTACACAGCGGGACACAGCGGGACACAGCGGGGACACATCAGGGACACAGCGGGGGACACAGCGGGACACAGCGGTGGACACAGAGGGTTACACAGCAGAACCCAGCAGGGAACACAGCGAAGACACAGCGGGACCCAGCGGGACACAGCGTCGATAAAGCGGGGACACAGCGGGACACAGCAGGGACACAGCAGTAGACACAGCAGGACCCAGCGGGGAACACAGCGGGACAGAGCGGAGGACACAGGGAGGTCACAGCGGGACACAGCGGGGACACAGCAGAGACTCACCGGGGGACACAGTGGGGGACAAAGCGGGACACCACGGGACACAGCAAGGGACAAAGGGGAGACAGAGCGGGACACAGCGAGGACACAGCGGGACACAGCGGAGGACACAGTGGGACACAGCGGGGGACACAGCGGGGGACACAGGAGAGACACAGTGGGACACAGCGGGGGACACAGCGAGGACACAGTGGGACACAGCGGGACACAGCAGGGGACACAGCAAGGACACAGCGGGACACAACGGGGAAAACAGCGAGCACACAGCGGGGGACAAGAGGGAGACAGAGCGGGACAGAGCGAGGACACAGCGGGAAACAGTGGGGGACACAGCGGGACACAGCGGGGGACAGAGCGGGCGACATAGCGGGACACAGCGGGACACAGCGGGAGACACAGGGGAGACACAGTGGGACACAGCGGGGGACAAAGCGCGGACACATTGGGACACAGCGGGACTCAGCGGGGGACACAGCAGTACACAGCGGGACACAGCGGGACACAGCGGGGACACATCAGGGACACAGTGGAGGACACAGCGGGGGACACAGAGGGGTACACAGCGGGACACAGCGGGAAACACAGCGGGGACACATCGGGACCCAGCGGAGAACACAGAGGGACACAGCGGGACACAGCGTGGGGACACAGCGAGGACACAGCAGGACACAGCGGGACACAGCGGGGAACACAGCAAGGAAACAGCGGGACACAGCGGGGGACACAGCAGGACACAGCATGGGACACAGCGGGGGACACAGCAGGACACAAAGAGGAACAAAGCGGGGGATACAGCGGGACAAAGTGGGGGACACGGTGGGACAAAGCGGGACACAATGGAGGACACAGAGGGGGACAGCGGAGACAGAGAGGAGACACAGCGGGACACAGTGGTGACACAGCTCGACACAACAGGCTACACAGCGGGACACAGTGGGGACAGAGCGGTACACAGCGGGGACAGAGCGGGACACAGCGGGACACAGCCGAACATAGCGGGACAGAGCGTGGGACACTGCAGGACACAGTGGGGTACAGAGCGTGGTACACAGCGAGACACAGCAGGGACAAAGCTGGACACAGCGGGGTACACAGAGGGACACAGCAGGGACACAGCGGGGAAACAGCGTAACACAGCGGGACACAGAGGGGGACATAGCAAGGACACAGCGGGACACAGCGGGGGACACAGTGGGACACACCGGGGAACACAGCGTGACACAGCGGGGGACAAAGCGGGGGACACAGCGGGACAAAGTTTGGGACACAGCGGGACAAAGCGGGGGACACAGTGGGACACAGCGGGATACAATGGAGGACACAGAGGGGGACAGCGGAGACAGAGAGAGGACACAGTGGGAAACAGCGGTGACACAGCTCGACACAACAGGCTACACAGTGGGACACAGCGGACACACAGCGGGGACACAGCCGGACACAGCGGGGACAGAGCGGGACACAGCGGGAAACTGA
>NW_012293651.1:0-2360 GCF_000151885.1 Dipodomys ordii | reverse complement strand
ACAGCGAGGACACAGCGGGACCCAGCGGGACACAGCGTCAATACAGTTTGGTACACAGTGGGACACAGCGGAGTACACAGCTGGGGACAAAACGGGACACATCAGGGGACACAGCGAGGACCCAGCGGAACACAGCGTGGGACACAGCGAGGACACAGCAGGACACAGCGGGACACAGTGGGGGACACAGCGGGACACAACGGGGGAAAGAGCGAGGACACAGCGGGGGACAAGGGGGAGACAGAATGGGACACAGTGAGGACACAGCGGGACACAGCGGGGGACACAGCGGGACACAGCGGGGGACACAGCGGGGCACACAGCGGGACACAGCGGGACACAGCGGGACACAGCGGGATACACAGGGGAGACACAGCTGGACACAGCGGGACACAGCGGGACACAGCGGGGACACATCAGGGACAGAGCGGGGGACAAAGCGGGACACAGCGGGGGACACAGCGGGGTACACAGCGGGACACAATGGGGCACACAGCGAGTACACAGCGGGACCCAGCGGGACACAGCGCCGATACAGCGGGGATACAGCGTTAAACAGCGGGGTACACAGCTGGGGACACAAAGGGTCACAGTGGGGGACACAGCGGGACACAGCAGGACACAGTGGGACACAGCGGAGACAAAGCATGAGACACAGTGGGAGACAGAGCGGGAGACACCGGGGGACACAGCGAGGACAGCAGACACAGCGGGGACACAGCGGGGACTCAGTGGGGGACACAGCGGGGGACAAAGCGGGACACCATGGAACACAGCGGGACACAGCGGGAAACAGCGGTGACCCTGCGGGGACACAGTGGAACACAGTGGGGGACAGAGCGTGGGACAAAGCGAGACACAGCGGGGACAAAGCTGGACACAGCGGGGTACACAGTGGGACACAGCGGGGAAACAGCGGCAACATAGTGGGACACAGCCGGTCACAGCAGGGACACAGCGGGACACAGAGGGGGACACAGCGAGGACACAGCGGGACACAGTGGGGGACACAGCGAGGACACAGCGGGACACAGCGGGGGAAACAACGGGGGACAGTGGAGACAGAGAGGGGCCACAGTGGGACACAGCAGTGACACAGCTGGACACAGCGGGGAACACAGCGGGACACAGCGGGAACACAGTGGGGACACAGCGGGGGAAACAGCGGGACACAGCGGGACACAGCGGGGGACACAGCGAGGACACAGCGTGACACAACGGGGGACACAGCGGGACACTGCGGGGGACACAGCGGGACACAGCGGGGGACAGAGCGGTACACAGCGGGGACACAGCAGTGGACACAGCCGGACACAGCGGGGGACACAGCGGGGGACACAGCAGTACACAGCGAGGGACGCAGCGGGACACAGCGGGGGACCCAGCGAGGACACAGCAGGACACAGCGAGGACACAGCGGGACAAAGCGGGGGAAACAGCGGGACACAGCGGGGACACAGCAGTGGACACAGCGGAACACAGCGGGGGACACAGCGGGACACAGCGGGGGACACAGCGGGACACAGATGTGGACACAGCGAGGACACAGCGGGACCCAGCGGGACACAGCGTCGATACAGTGGGTACACAGAGGGACACAGCGGGGTACACAGCTGGGGACACAACGGGGCACATCGGGGGACACAGCGAGGACACAGCGGAACACAGCGTGGGACACAGCGAGGACACAGCGGGACACAGCAGGACACAGCATGGGACACAGCGAGGACACAGCAGGACACAGCATGGGACACAGCGAGGACACAGTGGGACACAGCGGGGACACATCAGGGACACAGCGGGGGATACAGCGGGACACAGCGGGGGACACAGAGGGGTACACAGCGGGACCCAGCGGGGACTCAGCGGGGGACACAGCGGAACACAGCGTGGCACACAGTGAGGACACAGCGGGACACAGCTGGAAACAGCGGGACACAGCGGGGACACTGCAGTGGACACAGCAGGACACAGCGGGGGACACAGCAGGACACGGCGGGGGACACAGCAGGGGACACAGTGGGACACAGTGTGGGACACATGTGGGACACAGCGGGACACAGCTGGGACACAATGGGACTCAGCGGGGGACACAGCAGTACACAGCGGGACACAGCGGGACTCAGCGGGACACAGCGGGGGACACAGTGGAACACAGCATAAAACACAGCGAGGACACAGCGGGACACAGCGGGACACAGTGGGGACCCAGCAGGGACACAGCAGGTACACAGCGGGGGACACAGCGGGACACAACGGGACACAGCAGGGACACAGCGAGGACACAGCGGGACACAGTGGGGGACACAGCGAGGATACATCGGGAATACAGCGTAGGATACAGCGGGGGACAGCGGAGA
>NW_012293650.1:0-1548 GCF_000151885.1 Dipodomys ordii | reverse complement strand
CAGCGGGACACAGCGGGACACAGCGGGGGACACAGCGGGACACACTGGGGACACAGCGGGACACAACGGGGGACACAGTGAGGATACAGCGGGACATAGTGGGGGACACAGTGGGACACAGCGGGGGACACAGCGAGACTCAGCGGGGGACACAGCAGTACACCGCGGGACACAGCGGGACACAGCGGGGACACATCAGGGACACAGCGGGGGATACAGCGGGACACAGCGGGGGACACAGCGGGGGACACAGCAGGACACAGCGGGGGACACAGGTGGGACACAGCGGGACACAGCTGGGAAACAGTGGGACTCAGCGGGAGATACAGCAGTACACAGCGGGACACAGTGGGACTCAGTGCGACACAGCGGGGGACACAGCGGAACACAGCATGAAACACAGCGAGGACACAGCGGGACACAACGGGACACCGTGGGGACCCAGCAGGGACACAGCAGGGACACAGCGGGGGACACAACGGGACACAACGGGACACAGCGGGGGACACAGCGAGGACACAGCGGGACAGAGTGGGGGACACAGCGAGGACACAGAGGGACACAGCGGAGGAAACAGTTGGGGACAGCAGAGACAGAGAGGGGCCACAGTGGGACACAGCGATGACACAGCTGGACACAGCTGGGTAAACAGCGGGACACAACGGGGACACAGCGGGGGACACAGCGGGACACAGCGGGACACAGCGGGGGACACAGCGGGACACAACTGGGGACACAGCGAGGACACAGCGGGACACAACGGGGCACACAGTGAGGATACAGCGGGACACAGCGGGGGACACAGCGGGACACAGCGGGGGACAAAGCAGGACACAGCGGGGGACACAGCGGGACACAGATGTGGACACAGCGAAGACACAGCGGGACCCAGCGGGACACAGCGTCGATACAGTGGGTACACAGAGGGACACAGTGGGGTACACAGCTGGGGACACATCGGGACACATCGGGGGACACAGCGAGGACACAGCGGAACACAGCGTGGGACACAGCGAGGACACAGCGAGACACAGCGAGACACAGCGGGGGACACAGCGAGGACACAGCGGGACACAACGGGGGAAAGAGCGAGGAAACAGCGGGGGACAAGGGAGAGACAGAGCAGGACACAGTGAGGACACAGCGGTACACAGTTGGGGACACAGCGGGACACAGCGGGGGACACAGCGGGGCACAGCGGGACACAGCGGGACACAGCGGGGACACATCAGGGACACAGCGGGGGACACAGCGGGACACAGCGGAGGACACAGAGGGCTACACAGCGGGACCCAGCGGGGACTCAGAGGGGGACACAGCGGAACACAGCATGGCACACAGCGAGGACACAGCGGGACACAGCGGAGACACTGCAGTGGACACAGCGGGACATAGCGGGGGACACAGCGGGACACAGCGGGGGACACAGCGGGGGACACAGAGGGACACAGCGGGGGACACAGGTGGGACACAGCGTGACACAGCTGGGACACAGTGGGACTCAGCGGGAGACAGAGCAGTACACAGCGGGACACAGCGGGACTCAGC
>NW_012293649.1:0-6412 GCF_000151885.1 Dipodomys ordii | reverse complement strand
GGGGGACACAGCGGGACACAGCGGGGGACACAGCGAGGACACATTGGAACACAGCGGGGACACAGCGGGACTCAGCGGGGGACACATTCAGTACACAGCGGGACACAGCGGGACACAGCAGGGACACAGCGGGGAACACAGGGAGGACACAGCGCGACCCAGCGAGACACATCTTCGATACAGTGGGGACACAGTGGGACACAGCGGGGTACACAGTGGGTTATATAGCGGGGGACACAACAGGACACAGCGGGGGACACAGCGAGGACACAGCGGGACACAGCGGGACAAAGCGGGGACACTGCGGGAACATAGCGGGACACATCGGAGTACACAGCGGGACACAGGTTGGGACACAGAGGGGACACAGCGGGGGACACAGTGAGGACACAGAGGGACACAGCGGGACACAGTGTGGGACAAAGCGGGAGACAGCGGGGGACACATCGAGGACACAGCGCGAAACAGCGGCGACACAGAGGGGACACAGCGGTGACACAGTGGGGCAAAGTGTGGGACACAGCGAGGACACAGCGTGACACAGCGGAAAACAGCAGGGGACAAAGCGGGAGACAGCGGGGGACACAGCGAGGACACAGCGGGTCACAGCGGGGACACAGCGGGACACAGCAGGGGACACAGCAACGACACAGCGGGACACAGCGGGGGACACAGCGGGGGACACAGCGGGACACAGCGGGGACACAGCAGTGGACACAGCGAGACACACCGGGGGACACAGGGGGGACACAGCGGGACACATTGGGACACAGCGGGGACACAGCGGAACTCAGCGGGACACAGCGTGGGACAAAGCGGGAGGCAGCGGGGGACACTGCGAGAACACAGTGGGTCACAGGAGGGACACAGCGGGACACAGCAGGGGACACAGCGACGACACAGGGGGAAACAGCGGAACACAGCGGGGACACAGCCCGTGTACACAGCGGGACACAGCGGGGGACACAGCGGGGACACAGCGGGACTTAGCCGGGGACACAGCAGTACATAGCAGGACAGAGCGGGACACAGCGGGGCACAGCAGGGACACAGCGGGGCACAGAGCGGGACACAGCTGGGGACACAGCGGGACACAGCGGGGGACACAGAGGGGTACACAGCGGGACACAGCTGTGGACAAATCAGGACACAGCGGAGGACACAGCGAGGACACTGCGGGACACTGCGGGAGACACAGCGACGACACAGCGGGACACTGAGGAACACAGCGGGACACAGCAGGGACACAGCAGGGGACACAGCGGGACACAGCTGGGGACACAGCGGGACACAGCAGGGGACACGGGGGGACAAAGCGGGACACAGCGGGGGACACAGCGACGACAAAGCGGGACACAGCGGGACTCAGCAGGGTCACAGAGGGACACAGCGGGACACAGCGGGACACAGTGGGGACACAGCAGGGGACACAGCGGGACACAGCGGGGGACACAGCGGGACACAGCGTGGGACAAAGGGGGTACAAAGCGGGACAAAGCGGGGGACACAGTAAGGACACAGAGGGACACAGCGGGGACACAGCGGGACTCAGCGGGGGACACAGAGGGACACAGCGTGGGACACAGCGGGGACACAGCGGGACTCAGCGGGGGACACAGAGGGACACAGCGGGGACGCAGCAGGGACACAGCGGGGGACACAGTGGGACAGAGCTGGGGATACAGCAGGGGACACAGAGGGACACAGCAGGACACAGCGGGGGACACAGGGGGGACACAGCGGGACACAGCGGGGGACACAGCGAGGACACAGCGGGACACAGCGGGGACACAGCAGTAGACACAGCGGGACATCCAGGGGACACAGCGGAACACAGCGGGGAACACAGGGAGGACACAGCGTGACCCAGCGGGACACAGCGTCGATACAGCGTGGACACAGTGGGACACAGCGGGGTACACAGCTGGGGACACAACAGGACACAGCGGGGGACACAGCGAGGGCTCAGCGGGACACAGCTGGGGACACAGCGTGACACAGCAGGTTACACGGGGGGACAAAGCGGGACACAGCGGGGGACACAGTAAGGACACAGAGGGACACAGCGGGGACACAGCGGGACTCAGCGGGGGACACAGCGGGACACAGCGGGGACGCAGCAGGGACACAGCGGGGGACAGAGCGGGACGCAGCAGGGACACAGCGGGGGACACAGTGGGACAGAGCTGGGGATACAGCGGGGGACACAGGGAGGACAAAGCGGGACACAGCGGGGACACAGCAGTAGACACAGCGGGACATCCAGGGGACACAGCGGAACACAGCGGGGAACACAGGGAGGACACAGCGTGACCCAGCGGGACACAGCTTCGATACAGCGTGGACACAGTGGGACACAGCGGGGTACACAGCTGGGGACACAACAGGACACAGTGGGGGACACAGCGAGGACTCAGCGGGACACAGCGGGACACAGCGGGGACACTGCGGGAACATAGCGGGACACAGCGGGGAACACAGCAGGACACAGGTTGGGTCACAGCGGGGACACAGCGAGGGACACAGCGGGGGACACAGTGGGACACAGCGGGTGACAAAGCGGGACACAGAGGGACACAGCGGATGACAAAGCGGGACACAGCGGGACACAGCGGGGGACACAGTGGGACATAGCGGGACACAGCTGGGGACACAGCGGTGATACAGTGGGACACAGAGTGGGACACAGCGAGGACACAGCGGGACACAGTGGGACACAGCGGGGGACACAGGGGGGACACAGCGGGACACAGCGGGGGACACAGCGAGGACACATTGGGACACAGCGGGGACACAGCCGGACTCAGCGAGGGACACAGCAGTTCACAGCGGGACACAGTGGGACACAGCGGGGGACACAGTGAGACAGAGAAGGGGACAGAGCAGAGGACACAGAGGGACACAGCAGGACACAGCGGGGGACACAGGGGGGACACAGCGGGACACAGTGTGGGACACAGCGAGGACTCAACAAGACTCAGCAGGGTCACAGCAGGGGACACAGCAGAGACAAAGCGTGAGACACAGCAGGGGACAGAGCGGGAGACAGAGGCGGACACAGCGGGACACAGCGGGAAACAGCGGGGGACACAGCGGGGACAAAGCGTGAGACACAGCGGGACACATCGGGGACACAGCTAGACTCAGCAGGGTCACAGCGGGGGACACAGCAGGGACAAAGCGTGAGACAAAGCAGGGGACACAGCGGGAGACAGTGGGGGACACAGCGAGGACACAGCGGGACACAGCGGGGACACAGCGGTGGACACAGCGGGACACAGTGGGGACACAGCAGTGGACACAGAGGGACACAGCGGGGAACACAGGGGGACAAAGAAGGACACAGCGGGGGACACAGCGAGGAAACATTGGGACACCGTGGGGAAACAGCGGGACTCAGCGGGGGACACAGCGGCACACAGCGGGACACAGCGGGACACAGCGGAGGACACAGTGGGACAGAGCAGGGGACACAGCAGAAGACAAAGAGGGACACAGTGGGACACAGCGGGGGACACAGGGGGGACACAGCGGGACACAGCGGGGGACACAGCGAGGACACATTGGGACACAGCGGGGACACAGCAGGACACAGCAGGGGACACAGCAGTACACAGCGGGACACAGCGGGACACAGCGGGGCACAGCAGGGACACAGCGGGGAACACAGGGAGGACACAGCGCGACCCAGCGGGACACAGCGTCGATACAGCGGGGACACAGTGGGACACAGCGGGGTACACAGCGGGTTACACAGCGGAGGACACAACAGGACACAGCGGGGGACACAGCGAGGACACAGCGGGACAAAGCGGGGACACTGCGGGAACATAGCGGGACACATCGGAGTACACAGCAGGACACAGGTTGGGACACAGAGGGGACACAGCAGGACTTAGCGGGGGACACAGCAGTTCACAGCGGGACAGAGCGGGACACAGCGGGGCACAGCAGGGATACAGCTGGGGACAGAGCGGGACACAGCTGGGGACACAGCGGGACACAGCCGGGGACACAGAGGGGTACACAGCGGGACACAGCTGGGGACAAAGCAGGACACATAGGGGGACACAGCGAGGACAGTGCGGGACACTGCGGGAGACACAGCGACGACACAGCGGGACACTGCGGAACACAGCGGGACACAGCAGGGACACAGCAGGGAACACAGCGGGACACAGCAGGGGACACAGCGACGACAAAGCGGGACACAGCGGGGACACAGCAGGACTCAGCAGAGTCACAGCGGGACACAGCGGGACACAGTGGGGACACAGCAGGGGACACAGTGTGACACAGCGGGGGACACAGTGGGACACAGCGTGGGACAAAGGGGGTACAAAGCGGGACACAGCGGGGGACACAGCAAGGACACAGAGGGACACAGTGGGGACACAGCGGGACTCAGCGGGGGACACAGCGGGACACAGCGGGACACAGCGGGGACGCAGCAGGGACACAGCGGGGGAAACAGTGGGACAGAGCTGGGGATACAGCAGGAGACACAGAGGGACACAGCGGGACACAGCGGGGGACACAGGGGGGACACAGCGGGACACAGCGGGGGAGAAACCGGACACCATGGAACACAGCCTGACACAGCGGGGGACACAGCAGGAAACAGCGGGGGACAGAGCAGGGGACAGCGGGGGAGAGAGAAGAGACACAGCGGGACACAGCGGGGACACAGCTGGACACAACGGGGTACACAGTGGGACACAGGGAACCCAGAGTGGACACAGCAGGACACAGCAGGGACACAGCGGGAAACAGCGAGACACAGCGGGACACAGCGGGAGACACAGCGGGGTCAAAGCGGGACACCACGGGACACAGCGGGACACAGCGGGACACAGCGGGGAAACTGCGGGGACACATTGGGACACAGCGGAGGACACAGCGGGACACAGCGGGACACAGCGGGGAACACAGCTGGACACAGCGGGGTACACAGCGGGACACAGCGGGGACATAGCGGGGGACACAGCGGGACACAGCGGGACACAGCGGGGACAAAACAGAGGACCAGGGTGAGACATAGTGGGACACAACAGGGGACACAGCAAGGAGAAAGCGGGACACAGTGGGGACACAGAGAGAATCAGCGGGGGACACAGCAGGGGAAAAAGCGGGACACAACGGGACACAGCAGGACACAGCAAGACACAGCGGGGACACTTTGGAAACACAGTGGGACACAGCGGGGTACACAGCAGGACACAGCGGGACATAGCGGGGGACACAGTGGTACACAGCTGGGGACAGAGCTGGGGACACAGCGGGACACAGCGGGGACACAGCTGGACAGAGCAGGGTACACAGAGGGACACACGGGGGACACAGCGGGACACAGCGAGGGACAGAGTGAGGACACAGCGAGACAGAGCGGGTGATACAGCGAGGAAACAGCGGGACACAGCGCCACACAGCGGGACACAGCAGAAACACAGCATGGAACACAGTGGGCCACAGTGGGGGACACAGTGGGACACAGCGGGGGACACAGCAGGACACAGCGGGGGACACAGCAGGAGACACAGCGAGGACAAAGCGGGACACAGCGGGGACACAGAGGGGGACAGAGCGGGACACAGCAGGACAGAGCGGGGACAGAGCGGGACACAGCAGGGGACACAGTGAGGACACAGCGGGACACTGCGGGAGACACAGCGAGGACACAGCGGGACACAGCGGAACACAGCGGGACACAGCAAGGACACAGCAGGGGACACAGCGGGACACAGCGGGGGACACAGCAGGGCAGAGCGGGGGACACAGGAGGGACAAAGCGGGACACAGTGGGGAACACAGCGACGACACAGCGGGACACAGCGGGGACACAGCAAGACTCAGCAGGGTCACATCGGAACACAGTGGGACACAGCGAGACTCAGTGGGGGACACAGCGGGACACAGCGGGGGACACAGCCGGGGACACAGCCGGACACAGCGGGGACAAAGCGTGAGACACATCGGGGGAAAGAGCGGGAGACAGAGGCGGACACAGCGGGACACAGCGGGAAACAGCGGGGGACACAGCGGGGACAAAGCGTGAGACACAGCAGGGGACAGAGCAGGAGACAGTGGGGGACACAGCGAGGACACAGCGGGACACAGTGGGGACACAGCGGGGGACACAGCTGGACACAGGGGGGACACAGCAGTGGACACAGCGGGACACAGCGGGGGACACAGGGGGACAAAGCGGGACACAGCGGGGGACAAAGCGAGGACACATTGGGACACCGCGGGGACACAGCGGGACTCAGCGGGGGACACAGCAGTTCACAGCTGGACACAGCAGGACACAGCAGGGGACACAGTGGGACAGAGCAAGGGACACATCAGAAGACAAAGAGGGACACAGCGGGACACAGATGGGGCACAGCGTGACACAGTGGGGCACAGTGTG
>NW_012293648.1:0-1782 GCF_000151885.1 Dipodomys ordii | reverse complement strand
CAGAAGCAGAACCTGAAGCAGAAGGAGAAGCAGGAGAAGGAGAAGAAGCAGAATCTGGAGAAGCAGAATGAGAAGCTGAAGTAGAAGCAGAAGCAGAAGCAGAAAGAGAATCAAAAGCAGAAGGAGAAGCAGAAGAAACAGAAGAAGCAGAAGCAGTAGCAGTTGCAGCAGAAGCAGAAGGGAAAGCAGAAGAATGAGAAGGTGAAGGAGAAACAGAAGGAGAAGCACAAGGAGAATCAGAAAAAGAAGCAGAAGAAGCAGAAGGAGAAGTAGAAGGAGAAACAGAAGCAGAAGAAGCAGCAGAAGGAGAAGCAGAAGCAGAAGAAGATGCATAAGGAGAAGCAGGAGAAGCAGAAGAAGCAGAAGCAGAAGGAGAAGTAGAAGTAGGAGAAGGAGAAGGAAGAGCCGCAGAAGCAATAGGAGAAGCAGAAGGAGAAGTAGAAGCAGAATGAGAAGCAGAAAGAGAAGCAGTAGAAGCAGAAGAAGTAGGAAAAGAAGAAGCAGAAGAAAGAGAAGAAGAAGAAGAAGAAACAGAAGCAAAAGAAATAGAAGAAGGAGAAGAGCAGTAGCAGAAGCAGGAGAATCAGAAGCAGAAGGAGAAGGAGAAAGAGAAGCAGGAGGAGCAGAAGAAGCAGGAGAAGCAGAAGCAGAAGAAACAGGAGAAGCCGAAGAAGCAGAAGCAGAATCTGAAGCAGGAGAAACAGAAGAAGCACAATCTTAAGCAGAAGCAGAAGAAACAGAAATAGTAGAATAATCAGAAGAAGAAGCAGCAGGAGAAGCAGAAGAAGAAGAAGGAGAAGGCGAAAGAGAAGGATTAGGAGTAGGAGAAGCAAAAGGATAAGCAGAAGCAGAAAGAGACGAAGAAGGAGAAGCAGCACGAGAAGTAGGAGAAGCAGGAGAAGCAGAAGAAGGAGAAGCAGAAGAAACAGAAGACGCAGAAGATGAATGAGAAGCAGAAGGAGAAATTGAAGCAGAAGCAGAAGGAGAAGAATCAGAAGCAGAAGGAGAAGCAGAAGGAGAAGGAGAAGGAGAAGCAGAAAAAGAAGCAGAACGAGAAGCAGGAGAAGCAGAAGCAGGAGAAGCAGAAGAAACAAAAGAAGGAGAAGAAGCAGAAGGAGAAGCAGAAACAGAAGGAAAAGCAGAAAGAGAAGCAGGAGAAGCAGAAGAAGCAGCAGCAGGAGAAGCAGAAGCAGAAGAAGCCGAAGAAGCAGAAGCAGAACCTGAAGCAGAAGGATAAGCAGGAGAAGCAGAAGAAGCAGAATCTGGAGAAGCAAAAGGAGAAGCAGAAGCAGAAAGAGAATCATAAGCATAAGGAGAAGAGGAGGAGAAGCAGAATAAACAGAAGAAGCAGAGACAGTAGCAGAAGATGCAGAAGCAGGAGGAGAAGAGGAAGGAAAAGCAGAAGAAGGAGAAGGAGAAGGAGAAACAGAAGGAGAAGCAGAAAGAGAAGCAGAAGAAGGAGCAGGAGAAGGAAAAGCAGCAGGAGAAGCAGAAAGAGCAGCAGAAGGAGAAGCAGGAGATGCAGCAACAGGAGAAGCAGAAGCAGAAGAAACAGGAGAAGGACAAGAAGAAGAAGCAGAAGGAGAAGCAGAAACAGAAGGAGAAGCAGAAAGAGAAGGAGGGGAAGCAGAAGAAGCAGCAGCAGGAGAAGCAGAAGCATAAGAATCCGAAGAAGCAGAAGCAGAACCTGAAGCAGAAGGAGAAGCAGGAGATGTGAAGAAGCAGAATCTGGAGAAGCAGATGAGATGCAGATGAGAAGCAGAAGCAGAAAGAGATCAAAGC
>NW_012293647.1:0-4630 GCF_000151885.1 Dipodomys ordii | reverse complement strand
GAAGGAGAAGAAGGAGAAACAGATTAAGCTGAAGTAGAAGGAGAAGCAGGAAATGCAGAAGAAGCAGAAGCAAAAGGAGAAGCAAAAGAAGGAGAAGGAGAAGCAGAAGCAGAAGAAGAAGCATAAGGACAAGCACAAGCAGAAGGAGATGCAGAAGGAGAAGCAGAAGAAGCAGAAGCTGAAGGAGAAGCAGAAATAGGAGAAGGAGAAGGAGGAGAAGCAGAAAGAGAAGCAGAAGCGGAATGAGAAGCAGAAAGAGAAGCAGGAGAAGCACAAGAAGCGAAAGCAGGAGAAGCCGAAAGAGAAGAAGCAGAAGAAGCAGAAACAGAAGCAGAAGTAGAAGCAGAAGCAGAGAGAAGCAGCAGAAGAAGTAGAACCAGAAATTCAGGCAGGAGAAACAGAAGAAGCAGAAGCAGAAGGAGAAGCAAAAAGAGAAGCAGAAGGAGAAGTAGAAGAAGCAGCAGAAGGAGAAGCAGCAGAAGAAGCAGAAAAACAAGCAGGAGAAGCAGAAATAGAAAGAGAAGTAGAAGCAGAAGAAGCTGAAGCAGAAGAAGAAGCAGTAGAAGCATAGAAGCAGAAGCAGGAGAAGCAGAAACAGAAGAAAAAGAAGAAGCATAAGAAGCAGAAGCAGAAGCAGAGGGAGAAACAGAAGGAGCAGCAGAAGGTGAAGCAGAAGGAGATGCAGAAGCAGAAAGAGAAGCAGAAACAGAAGGAGAAGAAGAAGGATTAGTTGGAGAATCAGAAGAAGCAGAATCAGAAGCAGAAGAAGGAGAAGAAAAAGCAGAAGCAGAGGAAAGGAAGGAGAAGCAGAAGAAGCAGAAGTGGGAGAAGCAGAAGAAGCAGAAGCGGGAGAAGCAGAAGAAGCAGAAGAAGCAGAAGAAGCAGAAGAAGAAGAAGAAGAAGAAGAAGAAGAAGAAGAAGAAGAAGAAGAAGAAGAAGAAGAAGAAGAAGAAGAAGAAGAAGAAGAAAAAGAAACAGAAGAAGGAGAAGGAGCAGAAGGAGAAGCAGAAGCAGAAGGAGAAGCACAAAGAGAAGGAGAAGAAGCAGTAGCAGGAGAAGCAGAAGAACAACAAACAGACGAAGCCGAAGAAGCAGAAGCAGGACCTGAAGCAGAAGAAACAGAACAAGCAGAAGAAGCAGAAGCAGAAGCAGAACGAGAAGCAGAAGAAGAAGAAGGAGAAGGAGAAAGAGAAGGATTAGGAGTAGGAAGAGCAGAAGGAGAAGCAGAAGCA
Organism: Dipodomys ordii; assembly: GCF_000151885.1. Taxonomy (NCBI): domain Eukaryota; kingdom Metazoa; phylum Chordata; class Mammalia; order Rodentia; family Heteromyidae; genus Dipodomys; species Dipodomys ordii. The sequence continues at coordinate 3,398 of NW_012293647.1, read as the reverse complement.
GAACGAGAAGCAGAAGGAGCAGCAGAAGGAGAAGCAGAAGGAGAAGCAGAAGGAGAAGCAGAAGAAGGAGAAACAGAAGCAGAAGAAGTAGCAGAAGGACAAGCAGAAGCAGAAGAAGATGCAGAAGGAGGTGCAGGACAAGCAGAAGAAGCAAAAGCAGGAGAAGCAGAAGTAGGAGAAGGAGAAGGAGAAGGAAGGGCAGAAGAAGGAATAGGAGAAGCAGAAGGAGAAGCAGAAACAGAATGAGAAGCAGAAAGAGAAGCAGTAGAAGCAGAAGAAGCAGGAAAAGCAGAAGCAGACGAAAGAGAAGAAGAAGAAGAAGAAGAAGAAGAAGAAGAAGAAGAAGAAGAAGAAGAAGAAGAAGAAGAAGAAGAAGAAGAAGAAGAAGAAGAAGAAGAAGAAGAAAAGAAGAAGAAGGAGAAGCAGAAGGAGAAGCAGAAGAAGCAGAAGCAGGAGAAGCAGAAGCAGGAGAAGCAGAAGATAAAGAATAAGCAAAAGAAGCAGAAGCAGAAGCAGTGGGGGAAGCAGAAGAAGGAGAAGGAGAAGGAACAGCAGAAGGATAAGCAGAAGCAGAAAGAGAAATCAGAAACAGAAGGAGAACAAGAATGAGAAGCAGGAGAATCAGAAGAAGCAGAAATAGAAGCAGAAAGAGAAGGAGAAGAAGGAGAAGCAAAAGTAGAATCAGAAGAAACAGAAGAAGAAGAAGCAGAAGAAACAGAAACAAAAGAAACAGAAGAAGGAGAAGAGCAGAAGCAGAAGCAGAAGGAGAAGCAGAAGCTGAAGGAGAAGCAGAAAGAGAAGCAGGAGAAGCAGAAGAAGCAGGAGAAGCAGATGCAGAAGAAAAGGAGAAGCCGAAGAAGCAGAAGCAGAATCTGAAGCAGAAGGAGAAACAGAAGAAGCACAATCTGAAGCAGAAGCAGAAGAAACAGAAATAGTAGAATAAGCAGAAGCAGAAGCACCAGGAGAAGCAGAAGAAGAAGAAGAAGAAGAAGGAGAAGGCGAAAGAGAAGGATTAGGAGTAGGAGAAGCAAAAGGATAAGCAGAAGCAGAAAGAGACGCAGAAGGAGAAGCAGCACGAGAAGTAGGAGAAGCTGGAGAACCAGAAGCAGGAGAAGCAGAAGAAAGAGAAGACGCAGAAGCAGAAGGAGAAGTAGAAGGAGAAATTGAAGCAGAAGCAGAAGGAGAAGCAGAAGCAAAAGGAGAAGCAGAAGAAGAAGAAGGAGAAGGAGAAGCAGAAAGAGAAGCAGAACGAGAAGCAGGAGAAGCAGAAGCAGGAGAAACAGAAGCAGAAGAAAGAGAAGAAGGAGAAGAAGCAGAAGGAGAAGCAGAAACAGAAGGAAAAGCAGAAAGAGAAGCAGGAGAAGCAGAAGAAGCAGCAGCACGAGAAGCAGAAGAAGCAGAAGCCGAAGAAGCAGAAGCAGAATCTGACGCAGAAGGAGAAACACAAGAAGCACAATCTGAAGCAGAAGCAGAAGAAACAGAAATAGTAGAATAAGCAGAAGGAGAAGCACCATGAGAAGCAGGAAAAGCAGAAGGAGAAGGCGAAAGAGAAGGAGTAGGAGTAGGAGAAGCAAAAGGATAAGCAGAAGCAGAAAGAGACGCAGAAGGAGAAGCAGCACGAGAAGTAGGAGAAGCAGGAGAAGCAGAAGAAACAGAAGACGCAGAAGCAGAATGAGAATCAGAAGGAGAAATTGAAGCAGAAGCAGAAGCAGAAGGAGATTCAGAAGCAGAAGGAGAAGCAGAAGGAGAAGGAGAAGGAGAAGCAGAAAAAGAAGCAGAACGAGAAGCAGGAGAAGCAGAAGCAGGAGAAGCAGAAACAGAAAAAAGAGAAGAAGGAGAAGAAGCAGAAGCAGAAGGAGAAGCAGAAACAGAAGGAGAAGCAGAAAGAGAAGCACGAGAAGCAGAAGAAGCAGCAGCAGGAGAAGCAGAAGCAGAAGAAGCCGAAGAAGCAGAAGCAGAACCTGAAGCAGAAGGATAAGCAGGACAAGCAGAAGAAGCAGAATCTGGAGAAGCAGAAGGAGAAGCAGAAGCAGAAAGAGAAGCATAAGCAGAAGGAGAAGCATAAGGAGAAGCAGAAGAAACAGAAGAAGCAGAGACAGTAGCAGAAGAAGCAGAAGATGCAGAAGCAGGAGGAGAAGCAGAAGGAAAAGCAGAAGAATGAGAAGGAGAAGGAGAAACAGAAGGAGAAGCAGAAAGAGAAGCAGAAGAAGGAGCAGGAGAAGGAAAAGCAGCAGGAGAAGCAGAAACAGCAGCAGGAGAAGGACAAGAAGCAGAAGCAGAAGGAGAAGCAGAAACAGAAGGAGAAGCAGAAAGAGAAGGAGGGGAAGCAGAAGAAGCAGAAGCAGGAGAAGCAGAAGCATAAGAATCCGAAGAAGCAGAAGCAGAACCTGAAGCAGAAGGAGAAGCAGGAGAAGGAGAAGAAGCAGAATCTGGAGAAGCAGAAGGAGAAGCAGAAGCAGAAAGAGAATCAAAAGCAGAAGGAGAAGCAGAAGAAACAGAAGAAGTAGAAACAGTAGCCGTTGTAGCAGAAGCAGAAGGAAAAGCAGAAGAACAAGAAGGAGAAGGAGAAACAGAAGGAGAAGCAGAAGGAGAAGCAGAAAGAGAGGCTGGTAAAGCAGAAGAAGAAGAAGCAGAAGGAGAATCAGAAGGAGAAGCAGAGGAAGGAGAAGGAGAAGCAGAAGTAGAAGAAGATGCAGAAGGAGAAGCAGGAGAAACAGAAGAAGCAGAAGCAGAAGGAGAAGCAGGAAAAGCAGAAGAAGCAGAAGCAAAAGTAGAAGCGAAAGAAGGAGAAGGAGAAGCAGAAGCAGAAGAAGAAGCATAAGGACAAGCACAAGCAGAAGGAGATGCAGAAGGAGAAGCAGGAGAAGAAGAAGAAGCAGAAGCTGAAAGGAGAAGCAGAAGTAGGAGAAGGAGGATAAGAAGAAGCAGAATGAGAAGCAGAAGAGGAATGAGAAGCAGAAAAAGAAACAGGAGAAGCACAATAAGCAGAAGCAGGAGAAGCCGAAAGAGTATAAGCAGAAGAAGAAGAAACAGAAGCAGAAGTAGAAGAAGAAGCAGAAGCAGCAGAAGAAGTAGAACCAGAAATTCAGGCAGGAGAAACAGAAGAAGCAGAAGCAGAAGGAGAAGCAAAAAGAGAAGCAGAAGGAGAAGTAGAAGAAGCAGCAGAAGGAGAAGCAGAAGAAGAAGCAGAAAAACAAGCAGGAGAAGCAGAAGCAGAAAGAGAATTAGAAGCAGAAGAAGCAGAAGCAGAAGAAGAAGCAGTAGAAGCATAAGAAGCAGAAGAAGCAGAAGAAGAAGAAGAAGAAGAAGAAGAAGAAGAAGAAGAAGAAGAAGAAGAAGAAGAAGAAGAAGAAGATGATGAAGACGAAGGAGAAACAGAAGGAGGAGGAGGAGGAGGA
>NW_012293646.1:0-6413 GCF_000151885.1 Dipodomys ordii | reverse complement strand
GAAGCAGAAGGAGAAGCAGAAGCAGAAGGATAAGCAGAAGAAAGGAGAATGAGAAGCAGAAAAAGAAGCAGAACGAGAAGCAGGAGAAGGAGAAGCAGGAGAAGCAGAAACAGAAAAAACAGAAGAAGGAGAAGAAGCAGCAGCAGGAGAAGCAGAAGCAGAAGAAGCCGAAGAAGCAGAAGCAGAACCTGAAGCAGAAGGAGAAGCAGTAGAAGCAGAAGAAGCAGAATCTGGAGAAGCAGAAGGAGAAGCAGAAGGAAAAGCAGAAGAACGAGAAGGAGAAGGAGAAACAGAAGGAGAAGCAGAAAGAGAAGAAGAAGAAGGACCAGGAGAAGGAAAAGCAGCAGAAGAAGCAGAAAGAGCAGCAGAAGGAGAAGCAGGAGATGCAGAAACAGGAGAAGCAGAAGCAGAAGAAACAGGAGAAGGACAAGAAGCAGAAGCAGAAGGAGAAGCAGAAACAGAAGGAGAAGCAGAAAGAGAAGGTGGGGAAGCAGAAGAAGCAGAAGCAGGAGAAGGAGAAGCATAAGAATCCGAAGAAGCAGAAGCAGAACCTGAAGCAGAAAGAGAATCAGGAGAAGCAGAAAAAGCAGAATCTAGAGAATCTGAATGAGAAGCTGAAGGAGAAGCAGAAGCAGAAAGAGAATCAAAAGCAGAAGGAGAAGCAGAAGAAACAGAAGAATAGAAGCAGTAGCCGTTGTAGGAGAAGCAGAAGGAGAAGCCGAAGGAAAAGCAGAAGAACAGAAGGAGAAGGAGAAACAGAAGGAGAAGCAGAAGGAGAAGCAGAAAGAGAAGCAGGTAAAGCAGAAGAAGAAGCAGAAGGAGAATCAGAAGGAGAAGCAGAAGAAGGAGAAGGAGAAGCAGAAGCAGAAGAAGATGCAGAAGGAGAAGCAGAAGAAGCAGAAGCAGAAGGAGAAGCAGGAAAAGCAGAAGAAGCAGAAGCAAAAGGTGAAGCAAAAGAAGGAGAAGGAGAAGCAGAGGCAGAAGAAGAAGCATAAGGACAAGCACAAGCAGAAGGAGATGCAGAAGGAGAAGCAGGAGAAGCAGAAGAAGCAGAAGCTGAAAGAGAAGCAGAAGTAGGAGAAGGAGAAGGAGGAGAAGCAGAAGCAGAAGGAGAAGCAGAAGCAGAATGAGAAGCAGAAAGAGAAGCAGGAGGAGGTCAAGAAGCAGAAGCAGGAGAAGCCGAAAGAGAAGAAGCAGAAACAGAAGCAGAAGGAGAAGCAGAAGCAGAAGGAGAAGCAGCAGAAGAAGTAGAACCAGAAATTCAGGCACGAGAAACAGAAGAAGCAGAAGGAGAAGCAAAAAGAGAAGCAGAAGGAGAAGTAGAAAAGCAGCAAAAGAAGCAGAAAAACAGCAGGAGAAACAGAAGCAGAAAGAGAAGTAGAAGCAGAAGAAGAAGCAGTAGAAACATAAGAAGCAGAAGCAGGAGAAGCAGAACCAGAAGAAAAAGAAGAAGCATAAGTAGCAGAAGCAGAGGGAGAAACAGAAGAAGGAGAAGGAGCAGCAGAAGGTGAAGCAGAAGGAAATGCAGAAGCAGAAAGAGAAGCAGAAATAGAAGAAGAAGAAGGAGAAGTTGGAGAATCAGAAGAAGCAGAAGCAGAAGAAGGAGAAGGAGAAGCAGAAGGAGAAGGACAAGCAGGAGAAGCAGAAGAAGCAGAAGCGGGAGAAGCAGAAGCAGAAGAAGAAGAAGAAGAAACAGAAGAAGGAGAAGGAGCAGAAGGAGAAGCAGAAGCAGAAGGAGAAGCAGAAAGAGAAGCAGAAGAAGCAGTAGCAGGTGAAGCAGAAGCAGAAGAAACAGAAGAAGCTGAAGAATCAGAAGGAGAACCTGAAGCAGAAGGAGAAGCAGAAGCAGCAGAAGCTGGAAAAGCAGAAGCAGAAGAACCCGAACAAGCAGAAGAAGCAGAAGCAGAACGAGAAGCAGAAGAAGAAGGAGAAAGAGAAGGATTAGGAGTAGGAGGAGCAGAAGCAGAATAAGAAGCAGAAAGAGAAGCAGAAGAAGAAGCAGAAGGAGAAACAGAAGAAGCAGAAGCAGGAGAAGCAGAAGCAGAAGCAGAATGAGAAGCACAAGAAGGAGAAATTGAAGGAGAAGGAGAAGGAGACGGAGAAGCAGAAGGAGAAGTAGGAGAAGCAGAAGAAGAAGAAGCAGGAGAACCAGAAGCAGAAGAAACAGAAGAAGGAGAAGAGCAGAAGCAGAAGGAGAAGCAGAAGGAGAAGCAGAAGAAGCAGAAGCTGAAGCAGAAGAAGAAGAAACAGAAAAAGCAGAAGAAGCAGAAGAAGAAGCAGCAGGAGAAGCAGAAGAAGAAGACGGAGAAGGAGAAAGAGAAGGATTAGGAGTAGGAGAAACAGAAGGATAAGCAGAAGCAGAAAGAGAAGGAGAATGAGAAGGAGAAGCAGGAGAAGCAGAAGAAGCAGAAGCAGGAGAAGCAGAAGCAGAAGAAACATAGGAAGGAGAAGAAGCAGAAGGAGAAGCAGAAACAGAAGGAAAAGCAGAAAGAGAAGCAGGAGAAGCAGAAGAAGCAGCAGCAGGAGAAGCAGAAGCAGAAGAAGCCGAAGAAGCAGAAGCAGAACCTGAAGCAGAAGGAGAAGCAGGAGAAGCAGAAGAAGCAGAATGTGGAGAAGCAGAAGGAGAAGCAGAAGGAGAAAGAGAAGCAAAAGCAGAAGGAGAAGCAGAAGGGGAAGCAGAAGAAACAGAAGAAGCAGAGGCAGTAGCAGTAGAAGCAGAAGATGCAGAAGCAGAAGGAGAAGCAGAAGGAAAAGCAGAAGCGAGAAGGAGAAAGGAGTAGGAGAAACAGAAGGAGAAGCAGAAGAGAAGCAGAAGAAGGAGCAGGAGAAGGAAAAGCAGCAGGAGAAGCAGAAAGAGCAGCAGAAGGAGAAGCAGGAGATGCAGAAACAGGAGAAGCAGAAGCAGAAGAAACAGGAGAAGGACAAGAAGCACAAGCAGAAGGAGAAGCAGAAACAGAAGGAGAAGCAGAAAGAGAAGGAGGGGAAGCAGAAGAAGCAGAAGCAGGAGAAGCAGAAGCATAAGAATCCGAAGAAGCAGAAGCAGAACCTGAAGAAGAAGGAGAAGCAGGAGAAGCAGAAGAAGCAGAAGCAGAAGGAGAAGTAGAAGTAGGAGAAGGAGAAGGAAGAGCCGCAGAAGCAATAGGATTAGCAGAAGGAGAAGCAGAAGCAGAATGAGAAGCAGAAAGAGAAGCAGTAGAAGCAGAAGAAGCAGGAAAAGAAGAAGCAGAAGAAAGAGAAGAAGAAGAAGAAGAAGAAGAAGAAGAAGAAGAAGAAGAAGAAGAAGAAGAAGAAGAAGAAGAAGAAGAAGAAGAAGAAGAAGAAAAAGGAGAAAAAGGAGAAGGAGAAGGAGAAGCATAAGGAGAAGAAGTAGAAGCAGAAGAAGCAGAAGCAGGAGAAGCCGAAGCAGTAGAAAAAGAATAAGCATAAGAAGAAGAATCAGAGGGAGAAGCAGAAGAAGGAGAAGGAACAGCAGAAAGAGAAGTAGAAGGAGAATCAGAAGGAGAATCAGAAGAAGGAGTAGCAGAAGCAGAAGAAGCAGCAGAAGGAGAAGCAGAAGCAGAAAAAGATGCAGAACGAGAAGCAGGAGAAGCAGAAGAAGCAGAAGCAGAAGGAGAAGCAGAAGTAGGAGAAGGAGAAGGAAGTGCAGCAGAAGCAATAGGAGAAGCAGAAGGAGAAGCAGAAGCAGAATGAGAAGCAGAAAGAGAAACAGTAGAAGCAGAAGAAGCAGGAAAAGCAGAAGCAGAAGAAAGAAAGGAAGAAGAAGAAGACGAAAAAGAAGGAGAGGAAGAGGAAGAAGAAGAAGAAGCAGCAGCATAAGGGGAAGCATAAGGAGAAGCAGGAGAAGCAGAAGCAGAAGAAAAAGAATAAGCAAAAGAAGCAGAAGCAGTGGGAGAAGCAGAAGAAGGAGAAGGTGAAGGAGCAGCAGAAGGAGACGCAGAAGCAGAAAGAGAAGCAGAAACAGAAGGAGAACAAGAAGGAGAAGCAGGAGAATCAGAAGAAGCAGAAGTAGAAGCAGAAAGAAAGGAGAAGAAGGAGAAGCAGAAGTAGAATCAGAAGAAACAGAAGAAGAAGAAGCAGAAGAAACAGAAGCAAAAGAAACAGAAGAAGGAGAAGAGCAGAAGCAGAAGGAGAAGCAGAAGCAGAAGGAGAAGCAGAAAGAGAAGCAGGAGAAGCAGAAGAAGCAGGAGAAGCAGAAGCAGAAGAAACAGGAGAAGCCGAAGAAGCAGAAGCAGAATCTGAAGCAGAAGGAGAAACAGAAGAAGCACAATCTGAAGCAGAAGCAGAAGAAACAGAAATAGTAGAATAAGCAGAAGCAGAAGCACCAGGAGAAGCAGAAGAAGAAGAAGGAGAAGGCGAAAGAGAAGGATTAGGAGTAGGAGAAGCAAAAGGATAAGCAGAAGCAGAAAGAGACACAGAAGGAGAAGCTGCACGAGCAGTAGGAGAAGCAGGAGAAGCAGAAGAAACAGAAGACGCATAAGCAGAATGAGAATCAGAAGCAGAAATTGAAGCAGAAGCAGAAGGAGAAGCAGAAGCAGAAGCAGAAGGAGAAGCAGAAGAAGGAGAAGGAGAAGCAGAAAAAGAAGCAGAACAAGAAGCAGGAGAAGCAGAAACAGAAAAAACAGAAGAAGGAGAAGAAGCAGAAGCAGAAGGAGAAGCAGAAACAGAAGGAAAAGCAGAAAGAGAAGCAGGAGAAGCAGAAGAAGCAGCAGCAGGAGAAGCAGAAGCAGAAGAAGCCGAAGAAGCAGAAGCAGAACCTGAAGCAGAAGGAGAAGCAGTAGAAGCAGAAGAAGCAGAAGAAATAGAATAAGCAAAAGAAGCAGAAGCAGAAGCAGTGGGAGAAGCAGAAGAAGGAGAAGGAGAAGGAGCAGCAGAAGGAGAAGCAGAAAGAGAAACAGAAACAGAAGGAGAACAAAAGGAGAAGCAGGAGAATCAGAAGAAGCAGAAGTAGAAACAGAAAGAGAAGTAGAAGAAGGAGAAGCAGAAGTAGAATCAGAAGAAACAGAAGAAGAAGAAGAAGAAAGAGAAGCAAAAGAAACAGAAGAAGGAGAATAGCAGAAGCAGAAGGAAAAGCAGAAGTAGAAGGAGAAGGAGAAGCAGAAAGAGAAGCAGGAGAAGCTGAAGAAGCAGGAGAAGAAGAAGCAGAAGAAACAGGAGAAGCCGAAGAAGCAGAAGCAGAATCTGAAGCAGAAGGAGAAACAGAAGAAGCACAATGTGAAGCAGAAGCAGAAGAAACAGAAATAGTAGAAAAAGCAGAAGCAGAAGCAGCAGGAGAAGCAGAAGAAGAAGAAGGAGGAGGCGAAAGAGAAAGATTAGGAGTAGGAGAAGCAAAAGGATAAGCAGAACCAGAAAGAGACGCAGAAGGAGAAGCAGCACGAGAAGTAGGAGTAGCAGGAGAAGAAGAAGCAGGAGAAGCAGAAGAAACAGAAGGCGCAGAGGCAGAATGAGAAGCAGAAGGAGAAATTGAAGCAGAAGCAGAAGGAGAAGCAGAAGCAGAAGAAGAAGCAGAAGAAGGAGAAGGACAAGGAGAAGGAGAAAGAGAAGCAGAACGAGATGCAGGAGAAGCAGAAGCTGGAGAAGCCGAAGCAGAAGAAACAGAAGCAGGGGAAGAAGCAGAAGCAGAAGGAGAAGCAGAAACAGAAGGAAAAGCAGAAAGAGAAGCAGGAGAAGCAGAAGAAGCAGCAGCAGGAGAAGCAGAAACAGAAGAAGCCGAAAAAGCAAAAGCAGAACCTGAAGCAGAAGGAGAAGCAGGAGAAGCAGAAGAAGCAGAATCTGGAGAAGCAGAAGGAGAAGCAGAAGCAGAAAGAGAAGCAAACGCAGAAGGAGAAGCAGAAAAAACAGAAGAAGCAGAGGCAATATTAGAAGAAGCAGAAGATACAGAAGCAGAAGGAGAAGCAGAAGGAAAAGTAGAAGAATTACAAGGAGAAGGAGAAGGAGAAACAGGAGTATTAGCAGAAAGAGAAGCAGAAAAAGGAGCAGTAGAAGGAAAAGCGGCAGGAGAAACAGAAAGAGCAGCAGAAGGAGAAGCAGGAAATGCAGAAACAGGTTAAGAACAAGCAGAAGAAACAGAAGAAGGACAAGAAGCAGAAGCAGAAGGAGAAGCAGAAAGAGAAGGAGGGGAAGAAGAAGAAGCAGTAGCAGGAGAAGCAGAAGCATAAGAATCCGAAGAAGCAGAAGCAGAACCTGAAGCAGAAGGAGAAGCAGGAGAAGCAGAAGAAGCAGAGTCTTTAGAAGCAGAATGAGAAGCAGAAGGAGAAGCAGAAGCAGAAAGAGAATCAAAAGCAGAAGGAGAAGCAGAAGAAACAGAAGAAGTACAAGCAGTAGCAGTTGTAGCAGAAGCAGTAGGAAAAGCAGAAGAACAAGAAGGAGAAGGAGAAACAGAAGGAGAAGCAGAAGGAGAAGCAGAAAGATATGAT
>NW_012293645.1:0-6414 GCF_000151885.1 Dipodomys ordii | reverse complement strand
CAGACAGAGAAGCAGACACAGAAGGAGAAGAAGAAGGAGAAGTTGGAGAATCAGAAGAAGCAGAAAGAGAAGCAGAAGAAGGAGAAGGAGAAGCAGAACGAGAAGGACAAGCAGGAGAAAAGCGGGAGAATCAGAAGAAGAAGAAGAAGAAGAAGAAGAAGAAGAAGAAGAAGAAGAAGAAGAAGAAGAAGAAGAAGAAGAAGAAGAAGAAGAAGAAGAAGAAGAAGAAGAAGAAGAAGAAACAGAAGAAGGAGAAGGAGCAGAAGGAAAAGCAGAAGCAGAAGGACAAGCAGAAAGATAAGCAGAAGAAGCAGAAGAAGCAGTAGCAGGAGAAGCAGAAGAAACAGAAGAAGCCCAAGAACCAGAGGAGAACCTGAAGCAGAAGGAGAAGCAGAAGCAGGAGAAGCTGGAAAAGCAGAAGCAGAAGAAACAGAACAAGCAGAAGAAGCAGAAGCAGAACGAGAAGCAGAAGAAGAAGAAGAAGGAGAAAGAGAAGGATTAGGAGTAGGAGGAGCAGAAGCAGAATTAGAAGCAGAAAGAGAAGCAGAAGGAGAAACAGAAGAAGCAGAAGCAGGAGAAGCAGAAGCAGAATGAGAAGCACAAGAAGGAGAAATTGAAGGAGAAGGAGAATAGGACGGAGAAGCAGAAGGAGAAGTAGGAGAAGCAGAAAAAGAAGAAGCAGGAGAAGCAGAAGCAGAAGAAGGAGAAGAGCAGAAGCAGAAGGAGAATCAGAAGCAGAAGGAGAAGCAGAAGAAGCAGAAGCTGATGCACAAGAAGAATAAGAAACAGAAAAAGCAGAAGAAGCAGAAGAAGGAGCAGCAGGAGAAGCAGAAGAAGAAGAATGAGAAAGAGAAGGAATAGGAGTAGGAGAAACAGAAGGATAAGCAGAAGCAGAAAGAGAAGCAGGAGAAGCAAAAGCAGAAGAAAAAGAAGAAGCATAAGTAGCAGAAGCAGAGGTAGAAACAGAAGAAGGAGAAGGAGCAGCAGAAGGTGAAGCAGAAGCAGATGCAGAAGCAGATAGAGAAGCAGAAACAGAAGGAGAAGAAGAAGGAGAAGTTGGAGAATCAGAAGAAGCAGAAGCAGAAGCAGAAAGAGCAGAAAAAGAGAAGGAGAAGCAGAAGGAGAAGGAAAAGCAGGAGAAGCAGAAGAAGCAGAATCGGGAGAAGCAGAAGAAGAAGAAACAGAAGAAGGAGAAGGAGCAGAAGGAGAAACAGAAGCAGAAGGAGAAGCAGAAAGAGAAGCAGAAGAAGCAGTAGCAGGAGAAACAGAAGCAGAAGAAACAGAGGAAGCCCAAGAACCAGAAGGAGAACCTGAAGCAGAAGGAGAAGCAGAAGCAGCAGAAGCTGGAAAAGCAGAAGCAGAAGAAGCTGGAAAAACAGAAGCAGAAGAAACAGAACAAGCAGAAGAAGCAGAAGCAGAACGAGAAGCAGAAGAAGAAGAAGGAGAAAGAGAAGGATTAGGAGTAGGAGGAGCAGAAGCAGAATAAGAAGCAGAAAGAGAAGCAGAAGTAGAAGCAGAAGGAGAAACAGAAGAAGCAGAAGCAGGAGAAACAGAAGCAGAAGAACAATGAGAAGCACAAGAAGGAGAAATTGAAGGAGAAGGAGAATGAGACGGAGAAGCAGAAGGAGAAGTAGGAGAAGCAGAAGAAGGAGAAGCAGAAGCAGAAGAAACAGAAGAAGGAGAAGAGCAGAAGCAGAAGGAGAAAAAGAAGCAGAAGGAGAAGCAGAAGAAGCAGAAGCTGAAGCAGAAGAAGAAGAAACAGAAAAAGCAGAAGAAGCAGAAGAAGCAGCAGGAGAAGCAGAAGAAGGAGAAGGAGAAAGAGAAGGATTAGGCGTAGGAGAAGCAGAAGGATAAGCAGAAGCAGAAAGAGAAGGAGAAGGAGAAGCAGGAGAAGCAGAAGGAGCAGAAGCAGGAGAAGCAGAAGCATAAAGAAAGGCAGAAGAAGGAGAAATTGAAACAGAAGAAGATGCAGAAGGAGAAGCAGAAGCATTAGTAGAAGCAGAAGAAGGAGAAGCAGAAGGAGAAGCATAAAGAGAAACAGAAGGAGAAGCAGCAGAAGCAAAAGCAGGAGAAGCAGAATCAGAAGAAATAGAAGAAGGAGAAGAAGCAGAAGCAGAAAGAGAAGCAGAAACAGAAGGAGAAGCAGAAATAGAAGCAGAAGAAGCCGAAGAAGCAAAAGGAGAACCTGAAGCAGAAGGAGAAGCTGGAGAAGCAGAAGAAGAAGAATCTGGAGAAGAAGAAGGAGAACCAGAAGGAGAAGCAGAAGCAGAAAGAGAAGCAAAAGCAGGAGAAGCAGTAGAAAGAGAAGAAGCAGAAGCAGTAGCAGAAGAAGCTGAAGATGCAGAAGCAGAAAGAGAAGCAGAAGGAATAGCAGAAGAACGAGAAGGAGAAACAGAAGGAGAAGCAGAAGGAGAAGCAGAAGGAGAAGCAGGAAAAGAAGAAGAAGCAGAAGAAGACGGAGAAGCAGAAGAAGGAAAAGGAGAAGCAGAAGCAGAAGAAGAAGCAGAAGGAAAAGCACAAGCAGAAGGAGATGCAGAAGGAGAAGCAGGAGAAGCAGAAGAAACAGAAGCAGAAGGAGAAGAATAAGGAGAAGAAGCAGAATCAGAAGAAGCAGAAGCAGAAATAGAAAGAGAAGCTGACGAAGAGAAGCAGAACGAGAAGCAGGAGAAGCAGAAGAAGCAGAAGCGGGAGAAGCAGAAGAAGAAGAAACAGAAGAAGGAGAAGGAGCAGAAGGAGAAGCAGAAAGAGAAGCATGAAAAGCAGAAGAAGCAGAAGCAGGAGAAGAAGAAGCAGAAAACAGGAGAAGGACAAGAAGTAGAAGCAGGTGGAGAAGCAGAAACAGAAGAAGAAGCAGAAAGAGAAAAAGGGGAAGCAGAAGAAGCAGAAGCAGGAGAAGCAGAAGCATAAGAATCCGAAGAAGCAGAAGCAGAACCTGAAGCAGAAGGAGAAGCAGGAAAGGAGAAGAACCAGAATCTGGAGAAGCAGAATGAGAAGCTGAAGTAGAAGCAGAAGCAGAAGCAGAAAGAGAATCAAAAGCAGAAGGAGAAGCAGAAGAAACAGAAGAAGCAGAAGCAGTAGCAGTTGCAGCAGAAGCAGAAGGAGAAGCAGAAGGAAAAGCAGAAGAACGAGAAGGAGAAGGAGAAACAGATGGAGAAGCAGAAGGAGAATTAGGAGAAGCAGAAGGAGAAGCAGAAGGAGAAGCAGAAGGAGAAACAGAAGCAGAAGAAGCAGCAGAAGGAGAAGCAGAAGCAGAAAAAGATGCATAAGGAGAAGCAGGAGAAGCAGAAGAAGCAGAAGCAGAAGGAGAAGAAGAAGGAGAAGAAGCAGAATCAAAAGAAGCAGAAGCAGAAATAGAAAGAGAAGCCGACGAAGAGAAGCAGAACGAGAATTAGGAGAAGCAGAAGAAGCGTAAGCGGGAGAAGCAGAAGAAGAAGAAACAGAAGAAGGAGAAGGAGCAGAAGGAGAAGCAGAAAGAGAAGCAGGAAAAGCAGAAGAAGCAGAAGCTGGAAAAGCAGAAGCAGAAGAAACAGAACAAGCAGAAGAAGCAGAAGCAGGACGAGAAGCAGAAGAAGAAGAAGGAGAAAGAGAAGGATTAGGAGTAGGAGGAGCAGAAGAAGAAGAATCTGGAGAAGAAGAAGGAGAACCAGAAGAAGCAGAAGCAGAAAGAGAAGCAAAAGCAGAAGGAGAAGCAGAAGAAACAGAAGAAGCAGAAGCAGTAGCAGAAGAAGCTGAAGATGCCGAAGCAGAAAGAGAAGCAGAAGGAATAGCAGAAGAACAAGAAGGAGAAACAGAAGGAGAAGCAGAAGAAGAAGCAGAAGGAGAAGCAGGAAAAGAAGAAGAAGCAGAAGCAGACGGAGAAGCAGAAGAAGGAGAAGGAGAAGCAGAAGCAGAAGAAGAAGCAGAAGGAAAAGCACAAGCAGAAGGAGATGCAGAAGGAGAAGCAGGAGAAGCAGAAGAAACAGAAGCAGAAGGATAAGAAGAAGGAGAAGAAGCAGAATCAGAAGAAGCAGAAGCAGAAATAGAAAGAGAAGCCGACGAAGAGAAGCAGAACGAGAAGCAGGAGAAGCAGAAGCGGGAGAAGCAGAAAAAGAAGAAACAGAAGAAGGAGAAGGAGCAGAAGGAGAAGCAGAAAGAGAAGCAGGAAAAGCAGAAGAAGGAGAAGCAGGAGAAGCAGAGGCAGAAAACAGGAGAAGGACAAGAAGCAGAAGCAGAAGGAGGAGCAGAAACCGAAGGAGAAGCAGAAATAGAAAGAGGGGAAGCAGAAGAAGCAGAAGCAGGAGAAGCAGAAGCATAAGAATCCGAAGAAGCAGAAGCAGAACCTGAACCAGAAGGAGAAGCAGGAGAAGGAGAAGAAGCAGAATCTGGAGAAGCAGAATGAGAAGCTGAAGTAGAAGCAGAAGCAGAAGCAGAAAGAGAATCAAAAGCAGAAGGAGAAGCAGAAGAAACAGAAGAAGCAGAAGCAGTAGCAGTTGCAGCAGAAGCAGAAGGGAAAGCAGAAGAACGAGAAGGAGAAGGAGAAACAGAAGGAGAAGCACAAGGAGAATCAGAAAAAGAAGCAGAAGAAGCAGAAGGAGAAGTAGAAGGAGAAACAGAAGCAGAAGAAGCAGCAGAAGGAGAAGCAGAATCAGAAGAAGATGCATAAGGAGAAGCAGGAGAAGCAGAAGAAGCAGAAAGAAGCACGAGAAGTAGGAGAAGCAGGAGAAGCAGAAGAAGGAGAAGCAGAAGAAACAGAAGACGCAGAAGGAGAATGAGAAGCAGAAGGAGAAATTGAGGCAGAAGCGGAAGGAGAAGCAGAAGCAGAAGAAGGAGAAGGAGAAGGAGAAGCAGAAAGAGAAGCAGAAAGAGAAGCAGAACGAGAAGCAGGAGAAGCAGAAGCAGGAGAAGCAGAAGCAGAAGAAACAGAAGCAGAAGAAACAGAAGAAGGAGAAGAAGCAGAAGGAGAAGCAGAAACAGAAGGAAAAGCAGAAAGAGAAGCAGGAGAAGCAGAAGAAGCCTCAGCAGGAGAAGCAGAAGTAGAAGAAGCCGAAGAAGCAGAAGCAGAACCTGAAGCAGAAGGAGAAGCAGGAGAAGCAGAAAAAGCAGAATCCGGAGAAGCAGAAGGAGAAGCAGAAGCAGAAAGAGAAGCAAAAGCAGAAGGAGAAGCAGAAGAAACAAAAGAAGTAGAAGCAGTAGCCGTTGTAGCAGAAGCAGAAGGAGAAGCAGAAGGAAAAGGAGAAGAACAAGAAGGAGAAGGAGAAACAGAAGGAGAAGCAGAAGGAGAAGCAGAAAGAGAAGAAGGTAAAGCAGCAGAAGAAGAAGCAGAAGGAGAATCAGAAGGAGAAGCAGAAGAAGGAGAAGCAGAAGCAGAAGAAGATGCAGAAGGAGAAGAAGGAGAAACAGAAGAAGCAGAAGCAGAAGGAGAAGCAGGAAAAGCAGAAAAGCAGAAGCAAAAGGAGAAGCAAAAGAAGGAGAAGGTGAAGCAGAAGCAGAAGAAGAAGCATAAGGACAAGCACAAGCAGAAGGAGATGCAGAAGGAGAAGCAGGAGAAGCAGAAGCTGAAGGAGAAGCAGAAGTAGGAGAAGGAGAAGGAGGAGAAGCAGAAGCAGAAAGAGAAGCAGAAGCGGAATGAGAAGCAGAAAGAGAAGCAGGAGAAGCACAAGAAGCAGAAGCAGGAGAAGCCGAAAGAGAAGAAGCAGAAGAATCAGAAACAGAAGCAGAAGTAGAAGCAGAAGCAGAAAGAGAAACAGCAGAAGAAGTAGAACCAGAAATTCAGGCAGGACAAACAGAAGAAGCAGAAGCAGAAAGAGAAGCAAAAAGAGAAGCAGAAGGAGAAGTAGAAGAAGCAGCAGAAGGAGAAGCAGCAGAAGAAGCAGAAAAACAAGCAGGAGAAGCAGAAATAGAAAGAGAAGTAGAAGCAGAAGAAGCTGAAGCAGAAGAAGAAGCAGTAGAAGCATAGAAGCAGAAGCAGGAGAAGCAGAAACAGAAGAAAAAGAAGAAGCATAAGAAGCAGAAGCAGAAGCAGAGGGAGAAACAGAAGAAGGAGCAGCAGAAGGTGAAGCAGAAGGAGATGCAGAAACAGAAAGAGAATCAGAAACAGAAGGAGAAGAAGTAGGATTAGTTGGAGAATCAGAAGAAGCAGAAGCAAAAGCCGAAGAAGGAGAAGATAAAGCAGTAGCTGAGGAAAGGAAGGAGAAGCAGAAGAAGCATAAGCGGGAGTATTAATAATAAGCAGAAGAAGCAGAAGAAGCAGAAGGAAGCAGAAGAATCAGATGAAGCAGAATCTGAATAATAATAATTAAGAAGAAGATGAAGATTATGAATATGATGATGTATATTTATGTTGAATAAGATGATGTATTAGGATGAATTATGATTATGATTATATGATTCCTTAATTATGGAGATGGAGCTGTATGGAGTATGGATCTTATGGAT
>NW_012293644.1:0-1961 GCF_000151885.1 Dipodomys ordii | reverse complement strand
AGTTTTCTTCGTTGTTGTTGTATTTAATGTACTCTGTGATTCTTTTTTCTTTTGTGTTTCCCCTATGGTTTGTCCCCTGCTGTATTTCATTTCTGTATCATGTGTTATTGTATATATATTTATCTTAATTAGGGAAGGGAAGAGGAACAACAACATGGCGTGACAAAGGACAAAGTATAAACCAAGGTAATAGCAATGCTCACAAGACAACATAATGGAAATTTACATTACAACTTGTGAAGGGTATTGGGGTGAAGGAAAACTGTTAGAAAAGTGAGGTAGTGGATAAAAAGTTCTACATGTTATGTATTCACCATCTTACAATTACGGCAACCCCTTCTATATATCACCTTGACAATAAAATTAAATTAAAAAATAACTTACATAAAGTATAATTTCACTGTATTGGTATAATACCATTCTATTCCCCCTTTCTTTATCAGAGGGTCTTCAACTTGAATGTTATCAAACTATACAATATCTTCTCAATATATTTGCCTTTATGTTGAAAAAATCATTACCTCATATTAAAACAGAAAAGTTTAATTCTACAGAAACTCCTAACTTTTAAAACTGAGTAATTGTTATGATGACAGAATATATGTATTCTTCAAAATTCAGATGACTACTAACTAATCATTTTCAAATTCTGATCATGCCATGCCAGAGACATTTAAAGCAGTATCTGTTTGCATTTTAATTAATTCTGCAATAGATGAAATTTCCAATGTGATGTTTCCTATGTAAAAATGAATAGAAAAAATAGCCACATTCTGGTAGAAGATAAAATTATGACCTATCTATAATAAATTCCTGAAGAGTAAACATTTGTTCATCAGAATAAGCTATTATTTCTATGACAATCAATCCCAAGTTTTTATCCTAGCCCAACAGTTTGCAACTTGTAAGGTGCACCTTAAAATTGCCTAAATTCACATCATGACTCGCTTAGCACTATTGTGAAAAAAATACTACACTTCTGCTGTGATGCCCTCCCAATTGTGCAAAGAACACTACACTAAACTTTTCTGCATCATTTTCCCTCCAGTGGTATTCTCGAGATCAGAACACTTGAAAATAGTATTTATATTATTATTATATATTAATTTTATTATGTATTATTTTTATCTATCATAGATATTCAGGAGATCAGAATATCTGAATATTAAGATCTGAAGATTACGGATCAAACCACCCAGGTAGCAAGGTTCCTTATATTCTTATTTCCAATAAACTCATAAGGAATAGCCAGACACAGTGGCACTGAGGTTCAAGTGGTAGAGCAGTAGCCTTGAGCATAAACAGGCTCAGGGACAGTGCCCAGACCTAGAGGTCAAGCCCTAGCATAAACTAAACAACAAAAACAAAATATAAACAAGCATTAAACCTAGCTTTTTTTCCCTCATTGTATGAGTAATTAAGAGGTATGTAAGGAAATTTCTTCCTGTGTTATGTATAGGTAGAAGAAAAAAGATGTCATACAATTACTCTCTTCATACAATGTTACACCAAAGTCTAAAAAAATTGATCTTTTTCTAAATTTATATATTAATAGCATCCCTTTGTTGGCAACATTGTCTAGATTATTCAGATTATCATGGTATACATGAACTGTTGGAATTATGTATTAACTAATTTCTAATTATACCGCACTTGAAAGAATATTCTAGGCGATTAGAATGCCAGAATCATTTGTGAATTTCTAAATTAAATCTTCTACTTGAAAACATTTTTGTAGTATCCTACAGAATATGAAATTACAAACAAAAAGCATTTATTTCAAATCTAAATTCTAATTTAGGCAAGTCTCCAAAGTCCTACATTAGATGAACTTTGCTATTTCTCCAGGCTTAAGCTTTTGTAATCCTTCATCATTTCTTTCGAATCCAACAGAATGGTGCTTACTTTTTCAAATTTTCGATTGGGAATCATGAGCTATTTTGCATCTAGCAATGTTCTGT
>NW_012293643.1:0-6415 GCF_000151885.1 Dipodomys ordii | reverse complement strand
CAGAAGCAAAGGAGAAGAAGATGGAGACGAATCAGAATCAGAAGAAGCAGAAGCAGAAATAGAAAGAGAAGCCGACGAAGAGAAACAGAACGAGAAGCAGGAGAAGCAGGAGAAGCACAAGCGGGAGAAGCAGAAGAAGAAGAAACAGAAGAAGGAGAAGGAGCAGAAGCAGAAGGAGAAACAGAAAGAGAAGCAGGAAAAGCAGAAGAAGCAGAAGCAGGAGAAGCAGCAGCAGGAGAAGCAGAAGCAGGAGAAGCCGTAAAAGCAAAAGCAGAACCTGAAGCAGAAGGAGAAGCAGAAGAAGCAGAAGAAGCAGAATCTGGAGAAGCAGAAGGAGAAGCAGAAGCAGAAAGAGAAGCAAAAGCAGAAGGAGAAGCAGAAGAAACAGAAGAAGCAGAGGCAGTATCAGAAGAAGCAGAAGATTCAGAAGCAGAAGGAGAAGCAGAAGGAAAAGCAGAAGAACTAGAAGGAGAAGGAGAAGGAGAAACAGGAGTAGAAGCAGAAAGAGAAGCAGAAGAAGAAGCAGTAGAAGCATAAGAAGCAGAAGCAGGAGAAGCAGAACCAGAAGAAAAAGAAGAAGCATAAGAAGCAGAAGCAGAGGGAGAAACAGAAGAAGGAGAAGGAGCAGCAGAAGGTGAAGCAGAAGGAAATGCAGAAGCAGAAAGAGAAACAGAAACAGAAGGAGAAGAAGAAGGAGAAGTTGGAGAATCAGAAGAAGCAGAAGCAGAAAGAGAAGCAGAAGAAGGAGAAGGAGAAGCAGAAGGAGAAGGACAAGCAGCAGAAGCAGAAGAAGCAGAAGCGGGAGAAGCAGAAGAAGAAGAAGAAGAAGAAGAAGAAGAAACAGAAGAAGAAGGAGCAGAAGGAGAAGCAGAAGCAGAATGAGAAGCAGAAAGAGAAGCAGAAGAAGCAGTAGCAGGTGAAGTAGAAGCAGAAGAAACAGAAGAAGCCGAAGAATCAGAAGGAGAACCTGAAGCAGAAGGAGAAGCAGAAGCAGCAGAAGCTGGAAAAGCAGAAGCAGAAGAAACCGAACAAGCAGAAGAAGCAGAAGCAGAACGAGAAGCAGAAGAAGAAGGAGAAAAAGAAGGATTAGGAGTAGGAGGAGCAGAAGCAGAATAAGAAGCAGAAAGAGAAGCAGAAGGAGAAGCAGAAAGAGAAACAGAAGAAGCAGAAGCAGGAGAAGCAGAAGCAGAATGAGAAGCACAAGAAGGAGAAATTGAAGGAGAAGGAGAAGGAGACGGAGAAGCAGAAGGAGAAGTAGGAGAAGCAGAAGAAGAAGCAGGAGAAGCAGAAACAGAAGAAACAGAAGGAGAAGAGCAGAAGGAGAAGCAGAAGGAGAAGCATAAAGAGAAACAGAAGGAGAAGCAGGAGAACAGAAGCAGGAGAAGCAGAATCAAAAGAAATAGAAGAAGGATAAAAAGCAGAAGCAGAAAGAGAAGCAGAAACAGAAGGAGAAGCAGAAATAGAAACAGAAGAAGCTGAAGAAGCAGAAGCAGAACATGAAGCAGAAGGAGAAGCAGGAGAAGCAGAAGAAGCAGAATCTGGAGAAGAAGGAGAACCAGAAGGAGAAGCAGAAGCAGAAAGAGAAGCAAAAGCAGGAGAAGCAGAAAGAGAAGCAGAAGAAACAGAAGAAGCAGAAACAGAAGCAGTAGCAGAAGAAGCTGAAGATGCAGAAGCAGATAGAGAAGCAGCAGGAATAGCAGAATAACGAGAAGGAGAAACAGAAGGAGAAGAAGAATGAGAAGCAGAAGGAGAAGCAGGAAAAACAGAAGAAGCAGAAACAGACGGAGAAGCAGAAGAAGGAGAAGCAGAAGCAGAAGAAGAAGCAGAAGGAAAAGCACAAGCAGAAGGAGATGCAGAAGGAGTAGCAGGAGAGGCAGAAGAAGCAGAAGCAGAAGGAGAAGAAGAAGGAGATGAAGCAGAATCAGAAGAAGCAGAAGGAGAAGTAGAAAGAGAAGCCGACGAAGAGAAGCAGAACGAGAAGCAGGAGAAGCAGAAGAAGCAGAGCGTGAGAAGCAGAAGCAAAGAAACAGAAGAAATAGAAGGAGCAGAAGCAGAAGGAGAAGCAGAAGCAGAAGGAGAAGCAGAAAGAGAAGCAGGAGAACCAGAAGAAGCAGGAGAAGCAGAAGCAGAAGAAACAGGAGAAGCCGAAGAAGCAGAAGCAGAATCTGAAGCAGAAGGAGAAACAGAAGAAGCACAATCTGAAGCAGAAGCAGAAGAAACAGAAATAGTAGAATAAGCAGAAGCAGAAGCACCAGGAGAAGCAGAAGAAGAAGAAGGAGAAGGCGAAAGAGAAGGATTAGGAGTAGGAGAAGCAAAAGGATAAGCAGAAGCAGAAAGAGACGCAGAAGGAGAAGCAGCACGAGAAGTAGGAGTAGCAGGAAAAGAAGAAGAAACAGAAGACGCAGAAGCAGAATGAGAAGCAGAAGGAGAAATTGAAGCAGAAGCAGAAGGAGAAACAGAAGCAGAAGGAGAAGCAGAAGAAGGAGAAGGAGAAGCAGAAGCAGAAAGAGAAGCCGAACGAGAATCAGGAGAAGCAGAAGCAGGAGAAGCAGAAACAGAAGAAACAGAAGAAGGAGAAGAAACAGAAGGAGAAGCAGAAACAGAAGGAAAAGCAGAAAGAGAAGCAGGAGAAGCAGAAGAAGCAGCAGCAGGAGAAGCAGAAGCAGAAGAAGCAGAAGCAGAACCTGAAGCAGAAGGAGAAGCAGGAGAAGCAGAATCTGGAGAAGCAGAAGGAGAAGCAGAAGCAGAAAGAGAAGCAAAAGCAGAAGGAGAAGCAGAACTAGAAGCAGAAGAAACAGAAGAAGCAGAGGCAGTAGCAGAAGAAGCAGAAGATGCAGAAGCAGAAGGAGAAGCAGAAGGAAAAGCAGAAGAATGAGAAGGTGAAGGAGAAGGAGAAACAGAAGGAGAAGCAGAAAGAGAAGCAGAAGAAGGAGCAGGAGAAGGAGAAGCAGCAGGAGAAGCAGAAAGAGCAGCAGAAGGAGGAGCAGGAGATGCACAAACAGGAGAAGCCTAAGCAGAACAAACAGGAGAAGGACAAGAAGCAGAAGCAGAAGGAGAAGCAGATACAGAAGGAGAAGCAGAAAGAGAAGGAGGGGAAGCAGAAGAAGCTGAAGCAGGAGAAGCACAAGGATAAGAATCCGAAGAAGCAGAAGGAGAACCTGAAGCAGAAGGAGAAGCAGGAGAAGCAGAAGAAGCAGAATCTGGAGAAGCAGAAGGAGAAGCAGAAGGAGAAGCAGAAGCAGAAAGAAAATCAAAAGCAGAAGGAGAAGCAGAAGAAACAGAAGAAGTAGAATCAGTAGCAGTTGTAGCAGAAGCAGAAGGAGAAGCAGAAGGAAAAGCAGAAGAACAAGAAGGAGAAGGGAAACAGAAGGAGAAGCAGTAGGAGAATAAGAAGTAGAAGCAGAAGAAGGAGAAGCAGAAGCAGAAGAAGATGCAGAAGGAGAATCAGGAGAAGCAGAAGCAGAAGGAGAAGCAGGAAAAGCAGAAGAAGCAGAAGCAAAAGGAGAAGCAAAAGAAGGAGAAGGAGAAGCAGAGGCAGAAGAAGAAGCATAAGGAAAAGCACAAGCAGAAGGAGATGCAGAAGGAGAAGCAGGAGAAGCAGAAGAAGCAGAAGATGAAGGAGAAGCAGAAGTAGGAGAAGGAGAAGGAGGAGAAGCAGAAGCAGAAGGAGAAGCAGAAGCGGAATGAGAAGCAGAAAGAGAAGCAGGAGAAGCACAAGAAGCAGAAGCAGGAGTAGTCGAAAGAGAAGAAGCAGAAGAAGCAGAAGCAGAAGCAGAAGTAGAAGCAGAAGCAGAAGGAGAAGTAGCAGAAGAAGTAGAATCAGAAATTCAGGTAGGAGAAATAGAAGAAGTAGAAGTAGAAGCAGAAAGAGAAGCAAAAAGAGAAGCAGAAGGAGAAGTAGAAGAAGTAGCAGAAGGAGAAGCAGTAGAAGAAGCAGAAAAACAAGCAGGAGAAGCAGAAGAAGAAAGAGAAGTAGAAGCAGAAGAAGCAGAAGCAGAAGAAGAATCAGTAGAAGCATAAGAAGCAGAAGCAGGAGATGCAGAAGCAGAAGAACAAGAAGAAGCATAAGAAGCAAAAGCAGAGGGAGAAACAGAAGAAGGAGAAGGAGCAGCAGAAGGTGAAGCAGAAGGAGATGGAGAAGCAGAAAGAGAAGCAGAAATAGGAGAAGAAGAAGGATTAGTTGGAGAATCAGAAGAAGCAGAAGCAGAGAGAGAAGCAGAAGAAGGAGAAGGAGAAGCAGAAGCAGAGGAAAGGAAGGAGAAGCAGAAGAAGCGCAGAAGCGGGAGAAGCAGAAGAAGAAGAAGAAGAAGAAGAAGACAGAAGAAGGAGAAGGAGCAGAAGGAGAAGCAGAAGCAGAAGGAGAAGCAGAAAGAGAAGGAGAAGAAGCAGTAGCAGGAGAAGCAGAAGCACAAGAAACAAAAGAAGCTGAAGAAGCAGAAGCAGGACCTGAAGCAGAAGATACAGAACAAGCAGAAGAAGCAGTAGCAGAAGCAGAACGAGAAGCAGAAGAAGAAGAAGGAGAAGGAGAAAGATAAGGATTAGGAGTAGGAAGAGCAGAAGGAGAATCAGAAGTAGAACGAGAAGCAGAAGGAGCAGCAGAAGGAGAAGCAGAAGGAGAAGCAGAAGGAGAAGCAGAAGAAGGAGAAGCAGAAGCAGAAGAAGCAGCAGAAGGAGAAGCAGAAGCAGAAGAAGATGCAGAAGGAGAAGCAGGAGAAGCAGAAGAAGAAAAGCAGAAGGAGAAGCAGAAATAGGAGAAGGAGAAGGAGAAGGAAGGGCAGCAGAAGCAATAGGAGAAGCAGAAGGAGAAGGAGAAGCAGAATGAGAAGCAGAAAGAGAAGCAGTAGAAGCAGAAGAAGCAGGAAAGGAAGAAGCAGACGAAAGAGAAGAAGAAGAAGAAGAAGAAGAAGAAGAAGAAGAAGAAGAAGAAGAAGAAGAAGAAGAAGAAGAAGAAGAAGAAGAAGAAGAAGAAGAAGAAGCATAAGGAGAAGCAGTAGAAGCAGAAGAAGGAGTAGCAGAAGCAGAAGAGAAAGAATAAGCAAAAGCAGAAGCAGAAGCAGTGGGAGAAGCATAAGAAGGAGAAGGAGAAGGAGCAGCAGAAGGAGAAGCAGAAGCAGAAAGAGAAGCAGAAACAGAAGGAGAACAAGAAGGAGAAGCAGGAGAATCAGAAAAAGCAGAATTAGAAGCAGAAAGAAGAGAAGAAGGAGAAGCAGAAGTTGAATCAGAAGAAACAGAAGAAGCAGAAGAAACAGAAGCATAAAGAAACAGAAGAAGGAGAAGAGCAGAAGCAGAAGGAGAAGCAGAAGCAGAAGGAGAAGCAGAAAGAGAAGCAGGAGAAGCAGAAGAAGCAGGAGAAGCAGATGCAGAAGAAACAGGAGAAGCCAAAGAAGCAGAAGCAGAATCTGAAGCAGAAGGAGAAACAGAAAGAGCACGATCTGAAGCAGAAGCAGAAGAAACAGAAATAGTAGAATAAGCAGAAGCAGAAGCAGCAGGAGAAGCAGAAGAAGAAGACGGAGAAGGCGAGAGAGAATGATTAGGAGTAGGAGAAGCAAAAGGATAAGCAGAAGCAGAAAGAGACGCAGAAGGAGAAGCAGCACGAGAAGTAGAAGAAGCAGGAGAAGCAGAAGCAGGAGAAGCAGAAGAAACAGAAGACGCAGAAGCAGAATGAGAAGCAGAAGCAGAATGAGAAGCAGAAGGAGAAATTGAAGCAGAAGCAGAAGGAGAAGCAGAAGCAGAAGGAGAAGCAGAAGAAGGAGAAGGAGAAGCAGAAAGAAAAGCAGAAAGAGAAGCAGGACGAGAAGCAGGAGAAGCAGATGCAGGAGAAGCAGAAGCAGAAGAAACAGGAGAAGGAGAAGAAGCAGAAGCAGAAGGAGAAGCAGAAACAGAAGGAGAAGCAGAAAGAGAAGGAGGGGAAGCAGAAGAAGCAGAAGCAGGAGAAGCAGAAGCATAAGAATCCGAAGAAGCAGAAGCAGAACCTGAAGCAGAAGGAGAAGCAGGAGAAGCAGAAGAAGCAGAATCTGGAGAAGCAGAAGGAGAAGCAGAAGCAGAAAGAGAAGCAAAAGCAGAAGGAGAAGCAGAACAAACAGAAGAAACAGAAGCAGTAGCAGAAGAAGCTGAAGATGTAGAAGCAGAAAAAGAAGCACAAGAAATAGCAGAAGAACGAGAAGGAGAAGGAGAAACAGAAGGAGAAGCCGAAGGAGAAGTAAAAAGAGAATCAGGAAAAGCAGAAGAAGCAGAAGCAGACGGAGAATTAGAAGAAGGAGAAGGAGAAGCAGAAGCAGAAGAAGAAGCACAAGGAAAAGCACAAGGAGAAGGAGACGCAGAAGGAGAAACAGGAGAAGCAGAAGAAGCAGAAGCAGAAGGAGAAGAACTAAAGAGAAGAAGCAGAAGCAGAAGAAGCAGAAGCAGATATAGAATG
>NW_012293642.1:0-6417 GCF_000151885.1 Dipodomys ordii | reverse complement strand
GGAACACAGCGGAATACAGCGTGGGACATAGCGGGACACAGCGGGGAAAACAGCGAGGACACAGCGAGACACAGTGGGGGACACAACGAGGACACAGCGGGACACAGGGGGGGAACAGCGGGACACAACGGGGACACAGCAGTGGACACAGCGAGACACAGCAGGGGACACAGCGGGACACAGCGGGGGACACAGCGGAACATAGCGTGGGACACAGCGAGGA
Organism: Dipodomys ordii; assembly: GCF_000151885.1. Lineage (NCBI taxonomy): Eukaryota > Metazoa > Chordata > Mammalia > Rodentia > Heteromyidae > Dipodomys > Dipodomys ordii. The sequence continues at coordinate 6,194 of NW_012293642.1, read as the reverse complement.
CACAGCGGGACACAGCGTAACACAGCGGGGACACAGCAGGGACACAGAAGGGACACAGCGGGGGACACAGCGGGACACAATGGGACACAGCGGGGGACACAGCAGGACACAGCGGGGGACACAGCGGGACACAACGGGGAACACAGCGAGGACACAGAGGGACCTGACCCGTCCAGCAGGCCAGGTAATTTTGTGGGGGATCCGAGGGGGCACCTCCTGAAAGAACCAAGGTGGGCGAGAGAGGATCGAGACCAAGCGCATTAAGAAAGACAGAGCCGTTCTGAGTCGCGTCAAGGTCTGCTTTATTAAAGTGAGGCAGGGTTTAAATACCCGAAGGGACAGGGGAAGGGAAAGAATGAAAAAAACTTTGCAGAAGCAAGGGTGAGAAGTCCCGGGGTCAGGGATGGGCCGTGCTTATCCTTTTGGCCGTTGTGCTCATCTTAAAGGTATCTCCTGTGATTTCTTAAAGAGACATTTATGGTTAGCCAGGCGCCGTCTGCTAGGGGCTGGATATAAGAGAAGTTTTATGGTTAGTCAAATGTTGTTTGCTTAGGGCTGGGGGAATATTTATGGTTAGCCAAATATTGTTTTAGGAAGTTATCTTAAATGTACACCTTGGAATTTCTGAGAACGGCTACTTGTCAATTAGGTGTTTGAAAGAGGCCAGAGCATTCTCAGGCAGGTTTCGGGTCTCCAACAGGGACCCAGCGGGACACAGCGTCGATACAGCGGGGAAACAGCGTTACACAGCGGGGTACACAGCTGGGGACACAAAGGGTAACAGTGGGGGCCACAGCGGGACACAGCGGGACACAGTGGGACACAGCGGGGACAAAGCATGAGACACAGCGGGGGACAGAGCAAGACACAGCGGGGTACACAGCGGGACACAGCGAGCACACATCGGGGACACAGCGGGACACAGCGAGGGACACAGCTGGACACAGCGGGATACAAAGCGGGACACAGCGAGCACACATCGGGGACACAGCGGGACACAGCGAGGGACACAGCGGGGAACACAGCGGGACACAGCCGGGAACACAGTGAGGACACAGCGTGGAACACAGAGAGGACACAGCGGGACACAGCGGGACACATCCTCGATACAGCGGGGACACAGCGGGACACAGCGGGGTACACAGCTGGGGACACAATGGGACATATCGGGGGACACAGCGAGAACCCAGCGGAACACAGTGTGGGACACAGCGAGGACACAGCGGGACAGAGCGGGACACAGAGGGACAAAGCGGGGACACAGCAGTAGACACAGTGGGACCCAGTGGGGGACAAAGCGGGACTCAGTGGAGACTCACCTGGGGACACAGCGGGGGACAAACTGTTACACCACGGGACACAGTGGTACACAGATGTACACAGCCGGGACACTGCGGGACAATAACGGGATACAGCTGGGTACACAGCGGGACACAGCGGGACACAGTGTGGGACACAGCGGGGACACAGCGGGACACAGCGGGACACAGCGGGGACACAGCAGTAGACACAGGGGGACCCAGCGGGGGACACAGCGGGACACAGCGGAGACTCACCGGAGGACACAGCAGGGCACAAACTGGGACACCACGGGACACAGTGGGATACAGCGGGGACAAAGCGTGAGACACAGCGGGGGACAGAGCGGGAGACAGAGGGGGACACAGTGAGGACACAGCAGGTCACAGCGGGGACACAGCTGGGACTCATCGGGGGACACAGCGGGGGACAAAGCGGAACACCACGGAACACAGCGGAACACAGCAGGAAACAGTGGTGACCCTGCGGGGACACAGCGGGGGACACAGCGAGGACACAGTAGGACACAGCGGGACACAGCGGGGACACAGCAGGGACACAGCAGGGATACAGTGGGGGACACAGCGGGACACTACAGGACACAGCGGGGGACACAGCAGGACACAGCGTGGGAACAGCGGGGGACACAGCGGGGGACAAAGCGGAACCCAGTGGGGGACAGAGAGTGGGACACAGCAAGACACAGTGGGGACAAAGTTGGACACAGCGGGGTACACAGCAGGACACAGCGGGGAAACAGCGGGAACACAGCGGGACACAGCGGGTCACAGCAGGGACACAGCGGGACAAAGCGGGACACAACGGGACACAGCGGGGACACAGCAGGGACACAGAAGGGACACAGCGGGGGACAAAGTGGGACACAACAGGACACAGCGGGGGACACAGCAGGACACAGCAGGGGACAGGGCGGGGGACACAGCGGGTCACAACGGGACACAGCGTCGATACAGTGGGGACACAGCGTTACACAGCGGGGTACACAGCTGGGGAAACAAAGTGACACAGTGGGGGACACAGCGGGACACAGCAGGACACAGTGGGACACAGCGGGGAACAGAGTGGGAGACAGCGAGGGACACAGCGAGGACACAGGAGGACACAGCGGGGACACAGTGGGGACTCAGCGGGGGACACAGCGAGGGACAAAGCGGGACACCACGGAACACAGCGGGACACAGCGGGAAACAGCGGTGACCCTGCGGGGACACAGCGGGGGACACAGCGGGACACAGTGGGGGGACACAGCGGAACACAGTGGGGGACAGAGCGTGGGACACAGCGAGACACAGCGGGGACAAAGCTGGACACAGCGGGGTACAAAGCGGCACACAGCGTGGACACAGCGGGGACACAGCGGGACACAGCGGAACACAGCGTGGGACATAGCGGGACACAGCGGGGAAAACAGCGAGGACACACCGAGACACAGTGGGGGACACAGCAAGGACACAGCGGGACACAGGGGGGGAAACAGCGGGACACAACGGGGACACAGCAGTGGACACAGCGAGACACAGCAGGGGACACAGCGGGACACAGCGGGGGACACAGCGGAACATAGCGTGGGACACAGCGAGGACACAGCGGGACACAGCGTAACACAGCGGGGACACAGCAGGGACACAGAAGGGACACAGCAGGGTACACAGCGGGACACAATGGGACACAGCGGGGGACACAGCAGGACACAGCGGGGGACACAGCGGGGGACACAGCGGGACACAACGGGGAACACAGCGAGGACACAGAGGGACCCAGCGGGACACACCGTCGATACAGCGGGGATACAGCGGGACACAGCGGGGTACACAGCTGGGGACACAAAGGGTCACAGTGGGGGCCACAGCGGGACACAGCGGGACACAGTGGGACACAGCGGGGACAAAGCGTGAGACACAGCGGGGAACAGCGCGGGAGACAGTGGGGGACACAGCGAGGACACAACAGGACACAGCGGGGACACAGCGGGGACACAGCAGGGGACACAGCGTGGGACACAGCAAGACACAGCAGGGACAAAGCTGGACACAGAGGGGTACACAGCGGGACACAGCAGGGACACAGCGGTAACACAGTGGAACACAGTGGTCACAGCAGGGACACGGCGGGACACAGCGGGACACAGCGGGGGACACAACGCGGACACAGCTGGACACAGCGGGGGAAACAGTGGGACACAATGGAGATACAGCAGTGGACACAGCGGCACACAGTGGGGGACACAGCTGGACACATCGGGGGACACATCGGGGGACACAGCAGTGGACACAGCGGGACACAGCGGGGGACACAGGTGGGACTCAGCGGGGGACACAGCGGGGGACAAAGCAGGACACCACGGGACACAGTGTGACACAGGGGGACACAGCGGGGACACTATGGGGACTCAGCGAGACAAAGCAGTGGACGCAGCGGGACACAGCGGGACACAGCCGGGGACAGAGAGAGGACAAAGCGGGACACAGCAGGGACACAGCTGGACACAGCGGGGTACACAGCGGGACACAGCGGGGGACACAGAGGGGTACACAGCGGGACACAGCGAGAAACACAGCGAGGACACAGCGGGGGACAAAGCGGGACACCACGGGACACAGTGTGACACAGCGGGACACAGCGGGGACACTGCAGGGACACAGCTGGACAAAGCGGGGAACACAGCGGGACACAACGGGGGACACAGCGGGGGACAGCAGGAGACAGAGAGGGGACACAGCGGGACACAGCGGGGATACAGCTGTACACAGCGGGGTACATAGCGGGACACAGCGGGCACACAGTGGGGACACAGCAGAACACAGCGGGACACAGCGGGGACAGAGCAGGACAGAGTGTGACACAGCGAGGACACATTGGGACACAGCGGGGACACAGCGGAACTCAGCGGGGGACACAGCAGTACACAGCGGGACACACCGGGGACACAGCCAGGGACACAGTGGGACACAGCGGGGGACACAGCACGGACACAGCGGAACACAGCGTGGGACAAAGCTGGAGACAGCGGGGGACACTGCGAGGACACAGCAGGACACAGCGGGGACACATAGGGGACTCAGCGGGGGACACATTGGGGGACAAAGCGGGACACCACGGGTCACAGTGTGACACAGTGGGACACAGCGGTGACACTGCTGGGACACAGCGAGACAAAGCAGGGGACACACCGGGACACAGCGGCACACAGAGGGGGACAAAGCGGGGGACAGAGAGGGGACACAGCGGGACACAGCGGGGACACAGCTGGACACAGCGGGGAACACAGCTGGACACAGCGAGCACACAGAGGTAACACAGCGGGACACAACGAGGGACACAGCTGGGTACACAGCGGGACACTGCGGGACACAGCGGGGGACACAGCGGGGACACAGCGGGACACAGCGGGGGACACAGCGAGGACACAGGAGGTCACAGCGGTAAACAGCATGGGACAAAGCAGGAGACAGCGGGGGACACAGAGAGGACACAGCTGGACACGGCGGGGTACACAGCGGGACAAAGCGGGGGACACAGAGGGGTACACAGCGGGACACAGCGGGAAACACAGCGAGGACACAGCGGGGGACAAAACGGGACACCACGGGACACAGAGGGACACAGCGGGACACAGCGGGGACACTGCGGGAACATAGGGGACACAGCAGGGTACACAGTGGGACACAGTGGGACACAGTGGGGGACACAGCGGGGACACAGCGGGACACAGCGGGGGACACAGCGAGGACACAGCGGGACACAGTGGGACACAGCGTGGGACAAAGCGGGAGACATTGGGGGACACAGCGAGGACACAGCGGGACACCACGGGTCACAGTGTGACACAGTGGGACACAGCGGTGACACTGCGGGGACACAGCGAGACAAAGCAGGGGACACAGCGGGACACAGCGGGGGACACAGCGGGGGACAGAGAGGGGACACAGCGGGACACAGCGGGGACACTGCTGGACACAGCGGGGTACACAGCGGGACACAGCGAGCACCGAGTGGGCACATAGCGGGACACAGCGGGGACAGAGCGGGACACAGAGGGACACAGCGGGACACAGCGAGGGACACAGCGGGGGACACATCGGGACACAGCGGTACACACGGGGAACACAGGGGGACACAGCGAAACACAGCGAGGGACACAGCTAGGACACATTGGTACACAGCGGGGGACACAGCGGGACACAGCGGGACACAGTGGGAGACAAGGCAGGACACAACAGGGGACACAGAGGGATTCACAGCGTGACACAGCGGGGAACACAGCTAGGACACAACGGGAATCAGAGGGACACTGTGTCGATGCAACAGGGACATAGCGGGACACAGCGGGGTACACAGCTGAGGTCACAACGGCACACAGCGGAGGACACAGCGAGGATACATTGGCACACAGCGGGACACAGTGGGGGACAAGGCGGGACACAGCAGGGGACACAGAGGGCTACACAGCGGGACACAGCGGGGAACACAGCGAGGACACAACGGGACCCAGAGGTACACTGTGTCAATGCAGCGGGGACATAGCGGGACATAGCGGGGTACACAGCTGAGGTCACAACGGGACATAGCAGGGGACAGAGCGGGACACATCGGGGACAGAGCGGGACACAACGGGGAAACAGCGGGGACTCAGGGGGGGACACCGAGGGACAAAGGTGGTCACAGCGGGACACAGCGGGGACACAGCAGGGACACAGCGGTGGACACATCTGGATACCGTGGGACACAGCGGGGACACAGCGGGACACAGCGGGGGACAGAGCGGGGACACAGTGCGGGACACTGCGGGCCACAGCGGGGGACACAGCGGGGCACACAGTGGGACACAGCGGGACACAAAGGGACACAGCGGGGACACAGCGTCGATACAGTGG
>NW_012293641.1:0-6417 GCF_000151885.1 Dipodomys ordii | reverse complement strand
GCGGTACACAGCAGGACAGAGAGGGAGACACAACGGGACACAGCGGGAAACAGCAGGGCACAGCGGGACACAGCGGGGACAGAGCAGGGGACACAGCGGGACACAGCCGGGGACACAGCGGGACACAGCGGGGGACACAGTGGTTACAAAGCGGGACACAGCGGGGGACACAGCGAGGTCACAGCGGGACACAGCCGGGGACACAGTGGGACACAACGGGGAACACAGCGAGGACACAGCGGGACCCAGCGGAACACAGCGTCAATAAAATGGGGACACAGCATTACACAGCGGGGTACACAGCTGGGGACACAAAGGAACACAGTGGGGGACACAGCGGGACACAGCGGGGGACACAGCGAGGACACAGCGGTGGACACAGCGGTGACAAAGTGGGGCACAGCGTAGGACACAGCGAGGACACAGCGGGACACAGCGGGACACAGCGGGGTCCACAGGGGAGACTCAGCGGGACACAGCGGGGGACACAGCGAGGACACAGCGGGGGACACAGCGGGACACAGCGGGGGACACAGCCGGGGACACAGCCGGGGACACAGTGGGACACAACGGGGAACACAGCGAGGACACAGCGGGACCCAGGGGGTCCACACGGGGGACTCAGCGGGACACAGCGAGGATACAGCGGGGGACACAGCGGGACACAGCGGGACACTGTGTGGGACAAAGCGGGAGACAGCGGGGGACACAGCGAGGACACAGCGGGACCCAGCGGGTTCCACACGGGGGACTCAGTGGGACACAGCGGGGGACACAGCGAGGATACAGCGGGGGACACAGCGGGACACAGCGGGGGACACAGCCGGGGACACAGTGGGACACAACGGGGAACACAGCGAGGACACAGCGGGACACAGCGGGACACAGCGGGACACAGCGAGACACAGCGGGACACAGCGGGAGACCCAGCGAGAACACAGCAGGACACAGCGGGGGACACAGGGGACACAGCGGGGAACACAGTGGGGGACACAGCAGGACACAGCGGGGAACACAGCGAGGACACAGCGTGGACTCAGCGGGACACAGCGTCGATACAGCGGGCACACAGAGTTACACAGCGTGGTACACAGCGGAGGACACAGTGGGACACAGTGGGCTACCCAGTGAGGACACAGCGGGAACAACAGGGGACACAACGAGGACACAGCGGGAGACACAGCGGGGGACACAGCGGGACACAGTGGGGAACACAGCGAGGACACAGCGCGACACAGCGGGACACAGCGTCGATACAGCGGGGACGCAGCGTTACACAGCGTGGTACACACTGTGGACACAACGGGACACAGTGGGGGCACAGCCGGACACAGCGGGACACAGTGGGACACAGCGGGGACAAAGCGGGAGACACAGCGGGGGCAGAGAGGGAGACAGCAGGGGACACAGCGAGGAAACAGCGGGACACAGCGGTGACACAGCGGGGACTCAGCGGGGGACACAGCGGGGGACAAAGCGGGACAACACGGGACACAGTGTGACACAGTGGGACACAGCGGGGACACTGCAGGGGCACAGCGGGACAAAGCGTGCGACACAGTGAGACACAGCGGGGGTCACAGCGGGGGACAGCAGGGGACAGAGAGGGGACACAGCGGGACACAGCAGGGGACACAGAGGGGTACACAGCGGGACACAGCCGGAAACACAGCGCGGACATAGCGGGACACACCGGGACACATCGTCAATACAGCGGGGACAGAGAGGGTCACAGCAGGGACACAGCGGGACACAGCGGGACACAGCGGGGGACCCAGCAAGGATACAGCGGGACACAGCGGGGGACACAGCGAGGACATAGCGGGGGACACAGCAGGGGACACAGCGGGACACAGCGGGGAACACAGCGAGGACACAGCGGGACACAGCGGGACACAGCGTCGATACAGAGGGGACTCAGCGGAGGACACAGCGGGGGAAACAGCGGGGGACAAAGTGGGACACCACGAGACACAGTGTGACACAGCAGGACACAGCGGGGACACTGCGGGGACACAGCAGGACAAAGCAGGGGACATAGCGGGACACAGTGGCACACAGCGGGGGACACAGCGGGGTACAGCGGAGACAGAGATGGGCCACAGCGGGACACAGCGGTGACATAGCTGGACACAGCGGGGTACACAGCGGGACACAGCAGGCACACCGGGGACACAGCGGGACACAGCGAGACACAGTGGGGACACAGTGGGACACAGCGGGACAAAGCGGGGGACACAGCGGGACACAGCTGGGGACACAGCGAGGACACAGCGGGATACAGCGGGGGACACAGTGAGGACACAGCGGGACACAGCCGGGGAAAAAGCGGGACACAGCGGGGACACAGCAGTGGACACAGCGGGACACAGCGGGGGACACAGCCGGACACAGCGGGGGAAACAGTGGGGGACACAGTGGGACACGGTGGGACACAGCGGGGGACACATGGGGAACACAGCGGGACACAGCGGGGACACAGCGGGACTCAGCAGGGGACACAGCAGTATACAGCAGGACACAGCGGGGACATAGCAGGGACACAGCGGGGGACACAGCGGGACACAGCGGGACACAGCGGGGGACACAGCGGGACACAGAGGGGGACACAGTGGGGTACACAGCGGGACACAGCTTGGGACACAGCGGGGACACAGCGGGATAGAGTGGGACACAGCGAGGACCCAGCGGAACACAGCGTGGGACACAGTGGCGGACACAGTGGGAAACAGCGGGACACAGCGGGGGACACAGGGAGGACACAGCGGGACCCAGAGTCGATACAGCGGGGACACAGCGGGACACAGCGAGGTACACAACTGGGGACACAACGGGACACAGCGAGGAACACATGGAGGACATAGCGGGACCCAGCGGGACCCAGCGTCGTTACAGCGGGGACACAGCGGGACACAGCAGGGTGCATAGCTGGGGACACAACGGGACACTGCGGGGGACACAGAGAGTACCCAGAGGGACACAGCGGTACACAGCAGGGACACTGCGGGAACATAGTGGGACACAGCGGGGTACACAGTGGGACACAGCGGGACACAGCTAGGGACACATCGGGGACAAAGCGGCAGACAGCAGGGGACAGAGCGAGGACACAACGGGACACAGCGGCGACACAGAGGGGACTCAGCGGGACAAAGCGGGGGACACAGCGGGACACAGCGGGACACAGCGGGGGACACAGCGGGGGACAGCGGAGACAGAGAGGGGCCAAAGCAAGACACAGCGGTGACACAGCTGGGCACAACGGAGTACACAGCAGGACACAGCCGGGCACACAGCAGGGACACAGCGGGACACAGCAGGGACCGAGCGAGACATAGCGGGACACAGCCGAACACAGCAGGGGGCACAGCGGGACACAGCGGGGGACCCAGCGAGGACACAGCGGGACACAGCGGGTGACACAGCTGGGGACACAGCGGGACACAGCGGGGAACACAGCAAGGACACAGCGGGACACAGCAGGACACAGCGTCCATACAGCGGGGACACAGTGTTACACAGCGTGGTACCCAGCTGTGGACACAACGGGACAGAGTGGGGGCACAGCGAGACACAGTGGGGAACACAGCGAGGACACAGCGGGACACATTGGTGACACAGCGGGGGACACAGCAGGACACAGCAGCAGACACAGCGGGGGACATAGCGGGACACAGTGCGACACAGCGGGGGACACAATGGGGACACAGCGGGACACAGCGGGGGACACAGCGAGGACACAGCGGAACATAGCAGGGGACACAGATAGGACACAGCGGGACACAGCGAGACACAGCGGGACACAGCATGGACACAGCAGTACACACAGCGGGACATAGTGGGGGACACTGCTGGGGACACAACGGGACACAGCTGGGGACACAGCGAGGACAGAGCGGGAAACAGCGGGACACAGCAGGGACACAGCGTCGATACAGCGGGGACACAGCGAGACACAGCGGGGAACACAGGAAGGAAACAGCGGGACCCAGTGGGACACAGACTCGATACAGCGGGACACAACGGGGTACACAGCTAGGAACACAACGGGACACAGCGGGGGACACAGCGAGGACACAGCGGGACACAGCGGGACACAGCGGGGGACACAGCGGGACCCAGCGGGAGACCCAGCGAAGACACAGCAGGACACAGCGGGGGACACAGGGGGACACAGCGGGGAACACAGCGGGGGACACAGAAGGACACAGCGGGAAACACAGCGAGGACACAGCGTGGACACAGCGGGACACAGCGTCGATACAGCGGGCACACAGAGTTACACAGCGTGGTACACAGCAGAGGACACAGTGGGACACAGTGGGCTACCCAGTGAGGACACAGCGGGAACAACAGGGGACACAACGAGGACACAGCGGGGGACACAGCGGGGACACAGCGGGACACAGTGGGGAACACAGCGAGGACACAGCGGGACACAGCGGGACACAGCATCGATACAGCGGGGACGCAGCGTTACACAGCGTGGTACACACTGTGGACACAACGGGACACAGTGGGGCACAGCCGGACACAGCGGGACACAGTGGGACACAGCGGGCACAAAGCATGAGACACAGCGGGGGCAGAGAGGGAGACAGCAGGGGACACAGCGAGGAAACAGCGGGACACAGCGGTGACACAGCGGGGACTCAGCGGGGGACACAGTGGGACACAGCGGGGGACACAGCGGGACATCGCGGGGGACACTGCGGGACACAGTGTGGGACAGAGCGTGGGACACAGCGAGACACAGCGGGGACAAAGCTGGACACAGCGGGGTACACAGAGGGACACAGCAGGGACAAAGCGTGAGACACAGCGGGGGACAGAAGGGAGACAGCAGGGGACACAGCGAGGAAACAGCGGGACACAGCGGTGACACAGCGGGTACTCAGGGGGGGACACAGCGGGACACAGAGGGGGACACAGCGGGACACATCGGGGACACAGCATCGATACAGCGGGGACACAGCGAGACACAGCGGGAAACACAGGAAGGAAACAGCGGGACCCAGTGGGACACAGAGTCGATAGAGCGGGACACAACGGGGTAAACAGCTAGGGACACAACGGGACACAGCGGGGGACACAGCGAGGACACAGCGGGACAAAGCGGGACACAGCGGGGGACACAGCGGGACCCAGCGGGAGACCCAGCGAGGACACAGCAGGACACAGCGGGGGACACAGGGGGACACAGCGGGGAACACAGTGGGGGACACAGCGGGACACAGCGAGGAACACAGCAAGGACACAGCGGGAGACACAGCGGGACACAGCGGTGGACACAGCGAGGACACAGCGGGATCCAGCGGGACACAGCGTAGATACAGCGGGGACAGAGTGGGCCACAGCGGGGTACACAGCTGGGGACACAACGGGGCACATCGGGGGACACAGCAAGGACTCAGCGGAACACAGCGTGGGACACAGTGAGGACACAGGGGGACACAGCGGGACACAGCGTGACACAGCGGGACACAGCGGGGACACAGCAGGGACACAGCGGTGGACACAGCGGAAAACAGTTGGGGACAGAGCGTGGGACACAGAGAGACACAGCGGGGACAAAGCTGGACACAGAGGGGTATACACAGCTGGACACAGCGGGGCCACAGCGGGGACACACCTGGACACTGAGGGTCACAGCAGGGACTCAGCGGGACCCAGCGGGACAAAGCGGGGGACACATCGGGACCCAGCTGGCACACAGCTTGGACACAGCAGGACACAGAGGGAACACAGCAGGACAAAGCAGGCGACACAGCGGGACACAGCGGAGTACAAAGCGGGACACAGCGAGGGATACAACGAGGACACAGCGGCACACAGCGGGGGACACAGCGGAGACAAATCGTGAGACACAGCAGGGGACAGAGCGGGAGACAGCGGGGGACATAGCAAGGACACAGCGGGACACAGAGGGGACACAGCGGGGACTAAGCGGGGGACACAGCGAGGGATAAAGCGGGACACCACGGAACACAGCGGGTCACAGCGGGACACAGCGGGGGACACAGCTAGGACACATTGGGACACAGCGGGACACAGCGGAGGACACAGCAGTACACATCGCGACACAGTGGGACACAGCGAGGACACATCAGGGACACAGCGGGACACAGCGGGGGACACAGAGGTATACACAGCGGGACACAGCGGGGAACACAGCGAGGACACAGCGGGACACAGCGGGACACAGCGTCGATACAGTGGGAACACAGCGGAACACAGCGGGACACAGCGGGGACACAGGAGTAGACATAGTGGGACCCAGCGGTTAACACAGCAGGGACACAGCGGGACTCAGCGGGGGACACAGCGAGGACATAGTGGGACCCAGCGGGACACAGCGTGGATACAGCGGGGACACAGCGTTACACAGCGGGTTACACAGCTGGGGACACAAAGGGA
>NW_012293640.1:0-6417 GCF_000151885.1 Dipodomys ordii | reverse complement strand
GCAGAAGCAGAACCTGAAGCAGAAGGAGAAGCTGGAGAAGGATTATGAAGCAGAATCTGGAGAAGCAGAATGAGAAGCAGAAGCAGAAGCAGAAGGAGAAGCAGAAGCAGAAAGAGAATCAAAAGCATAAGGAGAAGCAGAAGAAACAGAAGAAATAGAAGCAGTAGCAGTTGTAGCAGAAGCAGAACGAGAAGCAGAAGAACAAGAAGGAGAAGCAGAAACAGAAGGAGAAGCAGAAGGAGAAGCAGAAAGTGAAGCAGGTAAAGCAGATGAAGAAGAAGCAGAAGGAGAAGCAGAAGGAGAAGCAGAAGAAGGAGAAGGAGAAGCAGAAGAAGATGAAGAATGAGAAGCAGAAGAAGCAGAAGCAGAAGGAGAAGAAGGAAAAGCAGAAGAAGCAGAAGCAAAAGGAGAAGCAAAAGAAGGAGAAGGAGAAGGAGAAGCAGAAGCAGAAGAAGAAGCATAAGGACAAGCACAAGCAGAAGGAGATGCAGAAGGAGAAGCAGGAGAAACAGAAGAAGCAGAAGCTGAAGGAGAAGAAGAAGGAGAAGAATCAGAAGAAGCAGAAGCAGAAATAGAAAGAGAAGCCGACGAAGAGAAGCAGAATGAGAGGCAGGGGAAGCAGAAGAAGCAGAAGCGGGAGAAGCAGAAGAAGAAGAAGAAGGAGAAGGAGCAGAAGGAGAAGCAGAAAGAGAAGCAGGAAAAGCAGAAGAAGCAGAAGCAGGAGAAGCAGAAGCAGAAAACAGGAGAAGGACAAGAAGCAGAAGCAGAAGGAGAAGCAGAAACAGAAGGAGAAGAAGAAAGAGAAAGAGGGGAAGCAGAAGAAGCAGAAGCACAAGTAGCAGAAGCATAAGAATCCGAAGAAGCAGAAGCAGATCCTGAAGCAGAAGGAGAAGCAGGAGAAGGAGAAGAAGCAGAATCTGGAGAAGCAGAATGAGAAACTGAAGTAGAAGCAGAAGCAGAAGCAGAAAGAGAATAAAAAGCAGAAGGAGAAGCAGAAGAAACAGAAGAAGCAGAAGCAGTAGCAGTTGCAGCAGAAGCAGAAGGAGAAGCAGAAGGAAAACCCGAAGAACGAGAAGGAGAAGGAGAAACAGAAGGAAAAGCAGAAGGAGAATCAGAAGGAGAAGCAGAAGAAGCAGAAGGAGAAGCAGAAGGAGAAACAGAAGCAGAAGAAGCAGCAGAAGGAGAAGCAGAAGCAGAAGAAGATGCATAAGGAGAAGCAGGAGAAGCAGAAGAAGCAGAAGCAGAAGGAGAAGGAGAAGTAGGAGAAGGAGAAGGAAGAGCCGCAGAAGCAATAGGAGAAGCAGAAGGAGTAGCAGAAGCAGAATGAGAAGCAGAAAGAGAAGCAGTAGAATCAGAAGAAGCAGGAAAAGAAGAAGCAGAAGAAAGAGAAGAAGAAGAAGAAGAAGAAGAAGAAGAAGAAGAAGAAGAAGAAGAAGAAGAAGAAGAAGAAGAAGAAGAAGAAGAAGAAGAAGCATAAGAAGAAGAATCAGAGGGAGAAGCAGAAGAAGGAGAAGGAGCAGCAGAAAGAGAAGTAGAAGGAGGATCAGAAGGAGAAGCAGAAGAAGGAGTAGCAGAAGCAAAAGAAGCAGCAGAAGGAGAAGCAGAAGCAGAAAAAGATGCAGAACGAGAAGCAGGAGAAACAGAAGAAGCAGAAGCAGAAGGAGAAGCAGAAGTAGGAGAAGGAGAAGGATAAGGAAGTGCAACAGAAGCAATAGGAGAAGCAGAAGGAGAAGCAGAATGAGAAGCAGAAAGATAAACAGTAGAAGCAGAAGAAGCAGGAAAAGCAGAAGCAGAAGAAAGAGAAGAAGAAGAAGAAGAAGAAAAAGAAGAAGAAGAAGAGGAAGAAGAAGAAGAAGAAGCAGCATAAGGAGAAGCATAAGGAGAAGCAGTAGAAGCAGAAGCAGGAGAAGCAGAAGCAGAAGAAAAAGAATAAGCAAAAGAAGCAGAAACAGAAGCAGTGGGAGAAGCAGAAGAAGCAGAAGGAGAAGGAGCAGCAGAAGGAGAAGCAGAAGCAGAAAGAGAAGCAGAAACAGAAGGAGAACAAGAAGGAGAATCAGAAGAAGCAGAAGTAGAAGCAGAAAGAGGAGAAGAAGGAGAAGCAGAAGTAGAATCAGAAGAAACAGAAGAAGAAGAAGCAGAAGAAACAGAAGCAAAAGAAACAGAAGAAGGAGAAGAGCAGAAGCAGAAGCAGAAGAAGAAGCAGAAGCGAAGGGGAAGCAGAAAGAGAAGCAGTCGAAGCAGAAGAAGCAGGAGAAGCAGATGCAAAAGAAACAGTAGAAGCCGAAGAAGCAGAAGCAGAATCAGAAGCAGAAGGAGAAACAGAAGAAGCACAATCTGTAGCAGAAGCAGAAGAAACAGAAACAGTAGAATAAGCAGAAGCAGAAGCACCAGGAGAAGCAGAAGAACAAGAAGGAGAAGGCGAAAGAGAAGGATTAGGAGTAGGAGAAGCAAAAGGATAAGCAGAAGCAGAAAGAGACGCAGAAGGAGAAGCAGCAAGACAAGTAGGAGAAGCAGAAGCAGGAGAAGCACAAGAAACAGAAGACGCAGAAGCAGAATGAGAAGCAGAAGGAGAAATTGAAGCAGAAGCTGAAGGAGAAGCAGAAAGAGAAGCAGAAGAAGCAGTAGCAGGAGAAGCAGAAGCAGAACAAACAGAAGAAGCCCAAGAAGCAGAAGGAGAACCTGAAGCAGAACGAGAAGCAGAAGCAGCAGAAGCTGCAAAAGCAGAAGCAGAAGAAACAGAACAAGCAGAAGAAGCAGAAGCAGAACGAGAAGCAGAAGCAGAAGAAGATGAAAGAGAAGGATTAGGAGCAGGAGGAGGAGAAGCAGAATCAGAAGCAGAAAGAGAAGCAGAAGGAGAAGCAGAAAGAGAAACAGAAGAAGCAGAAGCAGAAGCAGAAGAAGAATGAGAAGCACAAGAAGGAGAAATTGAAGGAGAAGGAGAATGAAATGGAGAAGCAGAAGGAGAAGTAGGAAAAGCAGAAGAAGAAGAAGCAGGAGAAGCAGAAGCAGAAGAAACATAAGAAGGAGAAGAGCAGAAGCAGAAGCAGAAGGAGAAGCAGAAGCAGAAGGAGAAGCAGAAGAAGCAGAAGCGGAAGCAGAAGAAGAAACAGAAAAAGCAGAAGAAGCAGAAGAAGAAGCAGCAGGAGAAGCAGAAGAAGAAGAAGGAGAAAGAGAAGGATTAGGCGTAGGAGAAACAGAAGGATAAGCAGAATCAGAAAGAGAAGGAGAAGGAGAAGCAGGAGAAGCAGAAGGAGCAGAAGCAGGAGAAGCAAAAGCATAATGAAAGGCAGAAGAAGGAGAAATTGAAACAGAAGAAGATGCAGAAGGAGAAGCAGAAGCAGAAGCAGTAGTAGAAGCAGAAGAAGGAGAAGCAGAAGGAGAAGCATAAAGAGAAACAGCAGGAGAAGCAGGAGAAGCAGAAGCAGGAGAAGCAGAATCAGAAGAAATAGAAGAAGGAGAACAAGCAGAAGCAGAAACAGAAGCAGAAACAGAAGGAGAAGCAGAAATAAAAGCAGAAGAAGACGAAGAAGCAAAAGGAGAACCTGAAGCAGAAGGAGAAGCTGGAGAAGCAGAAGAAGAAGAATCTGGAGAAGAAGAAGGAGAACCAGAAGGAGAAGCAGAAGCAGAAAGAGAAGCAAAAGCAGAAGGAGAAGCAGAAGAAACAGAAGAAGCAGAAGCAGTAGCAGAAGAAGGAGAAGAGCAGAAGCAGAAGGAGAAGCAGAAGCAGAAGGAGAAGCAGAGAGAAGCAGGAAAAGCAGAAAAAGCAGAAGAAGCAGAAGCAGAAGAAACAGGAGAAGCCGAAGAAGCAGAAGCAGAATCTGAAGCAGAAGGAGAAACAGAAGAAGCACAATCTGAATCAGAAGCAGAAGAAACAGAAATAGGAGAATAAGCTGAAGCAGAAGCACCAGGAGAAGCAGAAGAAGAAGAAGGAGAAGGCGAAAGAGAAGGATTAGGAATAGGAGAAGCAAAAGGATAAGCAGAAGCAGAAAGAGACGCAGAAGGAGAAGCTGCACGAGAAGTAGGAGAAGCTGGAGAACCAGAAGCAGGAGAAGCCGAAGAAACAGAAGACGCAGAAGCAGAATGAGAAGTAGAAGGAGAAATTGAAGCAGAAGCAAAAGGAGAAGCAGAAGGAAAAGAGGAAGCAGAAGAAGGAGAAGGAGAAACTGAAAGAGAAGCAGAAAGGGAAGCAGAACGAGAAGCAGGAGAAGCAGAAACAGGAGAAGCAGAAGCAGAAGAAACAGAAGAAGGAGAAGAAGCAGAAGCAGAAGGAGAAGCAGAAACAGAGGAAAAGCAGAAAGAGAAGAAGGAGAAGCAGAAGAAGCAGCAGCACGAGAAGCAGAAGAAGGAGAAGCCGAAGAAAGAGAAGCAGAATCTGACGCAGAAGGAGAAAAAGAAGAAGCACAATCTGAAGCAGAAGCAGAAGAAACAGAAATAGTAGAATAAGCTGAAGCAGAAGCACCATGAGAAGCAGGAAAAGCAGAAGGAGAAGGCGAAAGAGAAGGATTAGGAGTAGGAGAAGAAAAAGGATAAGCAGAAGCAGAAAGAGACGCAGAAGGAGAAGTAGCACGAGAAGTAGGAGAAGCAGGAGAAGCAGAAGAAACAAAAGACGCAGAAGCAGAATGAGAATCAGAAGGAGAAATTGAAGCAGAAGCAGAAGCAGAAGAAGCAGAAGCAGAAGGAGAAGCAGAAGGAGAAGGAGAAGGAGTAGCAGAAAAAGAAGCAGAACGAGAAGCAGGAGAAGCAGAAGCAGGAGAAGCAGAAACAGAAAAAAACAGAAGAAGGAGAAGAAGCAGAAACAGAAAGAGAAGCAGAAACAGAAGGAAAAGCAGAAAGAGAAGCAGGAGAAGCAGAAGAAGCAGCAGCAAGAGAAGCAGAAGCAGAAGAAGCAGAAGAAGCAGAAGCAGAACCTGAAGCAGAAGGCGAAGCAGGAGAAGCAGAAGAAGCAGAATCTGGAGAAGCAGAAGGAGAAGCAGAAGCAGAAAGAGAAGCAAAAGCAGGAGAGCAGGAGTAGAAGCAGAAGAAACAGAAGAAGCAGAGGCAGTAGCAGAAGAAGAGGAAGATGCAGAAGCAGAAGGAGAAGCAGAAGAAAAGCAGAAGAACCAGAAGGAGAAGGAGAAACAGAAGGAGAAGCAGAAAGAGAAGCAGAAAGACAAGCAGGTAAAGCAGATGAAGAAGAAGCAGAAGGAGAATCAGAAGGAGAAGCAGAAGAAGGAGAAGGAGAAGCAGAAGCAGAAGAAGATGCAGAAGGAGAAGCAGGAGAAGCAGAAGAAGCAGAAGCAGAAGGAGAAGCAGGAAAAGCAGAAGAAGCAGAGGCAAAAGTAGAAGCAAAAGAAGGAGAAGGAGAAGGAGAAGCAGAAGCAGAAGAAGAAGCATAAGGACAAGCACAAGCAGAAGGAGATGCAGAAGGAGAAGCAGAAGAAGCAGAAGCTGAAGGAGAAGCAGAAGTAGGAGACGGAGGAGAAGCAGAAGCAGAAGGAGAAGCAGAAGAGGAATGAGAAGCAGAAAAAGAAGCAGGAGAAGCACAATAAGCAGAAGCAGGAGAAGCCGAAAGAGTAGAAGCAGAAGAAGCAGAAACAGAAGCAGAAGTAGAAGCAGAAGCAGAAGGAGAAGCAGCAGAAGAAGTAGAACCAGAAATTCAGGCAGGAGAAACAGAAGAAGCAGAAGCAGAAGGAGAAGCAAAAAGAGAAGCAGAAGGAGAAGTAGAAGAAGCAGCAGAAGAAGCAGAAAAACAAGCAGGAGAAGCACAAGTAGAAAGAGAATTAGAAGCAGAAGAAGCAGAAGCAGAAGAAGAAGCAGTAGAAGCATAAGAAGCAGAAGCAGGAGAAGCAGAAGCAGAAGAACAAGAGGAAGCATAAGAAGCAGAAGCAGAAGCAGAGGGAGAAACAGAAGAAGGAGAAGGAGCAGCAGAAGGTGAAGCAGAAGGAGTTGCAGAAACAGAAAGAGAAGCAGAAACAGAAGGAGTAGAAGAAGGATTAGTTGGAGAATCAGAAGAAGCAGAAGCAGAAAGAGAAGCAGTAGAAGAAGAAGGAGAAGCAGAAGCAGAGGAAAGGAAGGAGAAGAAGAAGAAGCAGAAGCGGGAGAAGCAGAAGAAGAAGAAGAAAGAGAAGAAGGAGAAGGAGCAGAAGGAGAAGCAGAAGCAGAAGGAGAAGCAGAAAGAGAAGCAGAAGAAGCAGTAGCAGGAGAAGCAGAATCAGAAGAAGCCAAAGAAGCAGAAGCAGGACCTGAAGCAGAAGAAACAGAACAAGCAGAAGAAGCAGAAGCAGAAGCAGAACGAGAAGCAGAAGAAGAAGAAGGAGAAGGAGAAAGAGAAGGATTAGGAGTAGGAAGAGCAGAAGGAGAATCAGAAGCAGAACGAGAAGCAGAAGGAGCAGCAGAAGGAGAAGCAGAAGGAGAAACAGAAGGAGAAACAGAAGGAGA
>NW_012293639.1:0-6418 GCF_000151885.1 Dipodomys ordii | reverse complement strand
GCTGTGTCCCGCTGGGTCCTCGCTGTGTCCACCGCTGTGTACCGCTCTGTCCACCGCTGTATCCCGCTGTGTACCCCGCTCGTCCCACTTTGTCCACCGCTGTGTCCCGCTGTTTCCCCCGCTGTGTCCCGCTGTGTCCTCAATGTGTCCCCCGCTGTCTCCCGCTCTGTCCCCCGCTGTGTCTCACGCTTTGTCCCCGATGTGTCCCACTGTGTTCCGCTGTGTCCCGCTGTGCCCCCACTGTGTCCCGTAGTGTCCACATCTGTGTACCATGCTGTGTAACGCTGTATCCCCGCTGTATCGACGCTGTGTCCCGCTGTGTCCCTCAGTGTCCCCCGCAATGTCCCCCGCTGTGTCCTCGCTGTGTTCCCCGCTGTGTCCCGCTGTGTCCTCGCTGGGTCCCCCGCTTGTCCCGCTGTGTCCCCCGCTGTGTCCCGCTGTGTCCCGCTGTGTCCCTGCTGTGTCCCGCTGTGTCCTGCTGTGTCCTCGCTGTGTCCCCCGCTGTCTCCCGCTCTGTCCCTTGCTGTGTCTCACGATTTGTCCTCGCTGTGTCCCACTGTGTCCTGCTCTGTCCCCACTGTGTCCCGTTGTGTCCACAGATGTGAACCACGCTGTGTAACGCTGTATCCCCGCTGTATCTACGCTGTGTCCCGCTGGGTCCCGCTGTGTCCTCGCTGTGTTCCCCGCTGTGTCCCACACTGTCCCCCGCTGTGTCCCCTGCTGTGTCCTCGCTGTGTCCCCTATTGTGTCCCGCTGTGTCCTCGCTGGGTCCTCCGCTTTGTCCCGCTGTGTCCCCCGCTGTGTCCCGCTGTGTCCTCGCTGGGTACCCCGCTGTGTCCCTCTGTGTCCTTGCTGGGTCCCCCGCTGTGTCCCCACTCTATCGACGCTGTGTCCCGCTGTGTCCCGCTGTGTCCCCCGCTGTGTCCCGCTTTGTCACCGCTGTGTCCCGCTATGTCCTCGCTGTGTCCCACGCTGTGTCCCGCTTTGTCACAGCGGTGTCCCGCTGTGTCCTCGCTGTGTCCCCCGCTGAGTCCCGCTGTGTCACCGCTGTGTCCCGCTCTGTCCCCGCTCTATCGATGCTGTGTCCCGCTGTGTCCCGCTGTGTCCCCCGCTGTGTCCCGCTTTGTCACCGTTGTGTCCCGCTGTGTCCTCGCTATGTCCCGCTTTGTCACCGCGGTGTCCCGCTGTGTCCTCGCTGTGTCCCTCGCTGTGTCCCGCTTTGTCCCTGGTGTGTAACCCGCTGTGTCCCGCTGTGTCCCCCGCTGTGTCCCGCTGTGTCCCCTGCTGTGTCCCCACTGTGTCACGCTGTGTTTTGCTGTGTCCGGCTGTGTCCTCGCTCTGTCTCATTCAGTGTCCAGCTGTGTCACGCTCTGTCCCTTCTGTGTCCCTCTGTGTCCAGCTCTGTCCGCGCTGTGTGTCTGCTGTGTCCCGCTGTGTACCCTTCTGTGTCCAGCTGTGTCTCCTTTGTGTCCTCCTGTGTCCCTTCTCTGTCCCCCGCTGTCCACCGCTGTGTCCCCTGGCTGTGTCCCGCAGTATCCCCGCTGTGTCCCGCTGTGTCCTACTGTGTCCCGTGGTGTCCCGCTTTTTTCCCTCTATGTCCCCTGCTGAGTCCCCTCTGTGTCCCCGCTGTGTCCAGCTGTGTCCTCGCTGTGTCCTCCGCTGTCTCCTGCTTTGTCCCACGCTGTGTCCTACTGTGTCCCAATGTGTCCCTGAAGTGTCCCCCGCTGTGTCCCGCTGTGTCCCGCTGTGTCCCCCGCTGTGTCCTGCTGGGTCCCGCTGGGTCCCCGCTGTGTCTCCGCTGTGTCCCGCTGTGTCCCCCGCTGTGTCCCACTGTGTCCCCTGCTGTGTCCCCACTGTGTCACGCTGTGTTTCGCTGTGTCCGGCTGTGTCCTCGCTCTGTCTCCCTCAGTGTCCACCTGTGTCACGCTCTGTCCCTTTCTGTGTCCCTCTGTGTCCAGCTCTGTCCCCGCTGTGTGTCCGCTGTGTCCCGCTGTGTACCTTTCTGTGTCCAGCTGTGTCCCCTCTGTGTCCCACTGTGTCCCTTCTCTGTCCCCCGCTGTCCACCGCTGTGTCCCCTGGCTGTGTCCCACAGTGTCCCCGCTGTGTCCCGCTGTGTCCTACTGTGTCCCGTGGTGTCCCACTTTTTTCCCTCTATGTCCCCTGCTGAGTGCCCTCTGTGTCCCCGCTGTGTCCAGCTGTGTCCTCGCTGTGTCCTCCGCTGTCTTCTGCTTTGTCCCACGCTGTGTCCTACTGTGTCCCAATGTGTCCCTGCAGTGTCCCCCGCTGTGTCCCTCTGTGTCCCGCTGTGTCCCCCGCTGTGTCCTGCTGGGTCCCGCTGTGTCCCCGCTGTGTCTCCGCTGTGTCCTGCTGTGTCCCCCGCTGTGTCCCCTCTGTGTCCCCTGTGTCCCCCGCTGTGTCCCACTGTGTCCCCCACTGTGTCCCGCTGTGTCCACTGCTGTGACCCCGTTGTGCCTTGCTGTGTCCCGCTGTGTCCCGCTGTGTCCCCCGCTTTGTCCCGCTGTGTCGACGCAGTGTTCCCTCTGTGTCCTGCTGTGTCACACTGTTTCCCATGGTGTCCCGCTTTTTCTCCCGCTGTTTCCCGCGCTAAGTCCCCTTTGTGTCCCCATTGTGTCCCGCTGTGTCCCGCTGTGTCCTAACTGTGTCCCCCGCTGTGTCCCGCTGTATCCCCGCTGTGTCCCAAGCTGTGTCCCGCTGTGTCCCGCTGTGTACCCCGCTGTGTCCCGCTATGTTCCCACAGTGTCCCCGCTGTGTCCTGCTGTGTCCCACTGTGTCCTCGCTGTGTCCCCCGCTGTGTCCCGTTGTGTCCCCAGCTGTGTACCCCGCTGTGTACCGCTGTGTCCCCGCTGTTTCGATGCTGTGTCTTGCTGTGTCCCACTGTGTCTTCGCTGTGTCCCCACTGTGTTCTGCTGTGTCACCCGCTGTGTCCCGCTTCGTCCCCCGCTGTGTCCCGCTGTGTCCCCGAAGGGTCACCGCTGTTTCGCGCTGTGTCCTGCTGTGTTCCGTGGTGTCCCGCTTTGTCCCCCGCTGTGTCCCCAGCTGAGTCCCCGCTGTGTCCCCGCTGTGTCCCGCTGTGTCCTCGCTGTGTCCCCCGCTGTCTCCCGCTCTGTCCCCCGCTGTGTCTCACGCTTTATCCCGTCTGTGTCCCACTCTGTCCCGCTGTGTCCTGCTGTGTCCACCACTGTGTCCCTTTGTGTCCCCAGCTGTGTAACCCGCTGTGTAACGCTGTGAATCCCGCTGTATCGAGGCTATGTCCCGCTGTGTCCTTGCTCTGTTATTCGTGGTGTCCCCCTCTGTCCGCTGCTGTGTCCCCCGCTCTGTCCTACTTTGACCCCCGCTGTGTCCCATTGTGTCCTACTGTGTCCCGTGGTGTCCCGCTTTTTTCCCACTATGTCCCCTGCTGAGTCCCCTCTGTGTCCCCGCTGTGTCCAGCTGTGTCCTCTGCTGTGTCCCGCTGTATCCCGCTGTGACCCCGCTGAGTCCCCGCTGTGTCCCGTGCTGTCTCCCACTCTGTCCCCCGCTGTGTCTCACGCTTTGTCCCCGCTGTGTCCCACTGTGTCCCGCTGTGTCCCGCTGTGCCCACACTGTGTCCTGTTTTGTCCACAGCTGTGTACCACGCTGTGTAACGCTGTGTCCCCGCTGTATCTACGCTGTTCCTCGCTGTGTCCCGCTGTGTCCCCCGCTGTGTCCCCCGCTGTGTCCCACTGTTTCCTCACTGTGTCCCCCTCTTTGTCCCGCTGTGTCCCCCGCTATGTCCCGCTGTGTCCAGCTGTGTCCCGCTCTGTCCCCGCTTTGTGCCCGCTGTGTCCCACTGTGTACTCCGTTGTGTCCAGCTGTGTCACCACTGTGTCCCGCTGTGTCCTCTCTTTGTCTCCACTGTCCCCCGCTGTGTCCCCCGCTGTGTCCCGCTGTGTCCCGCTGTGTCCCCCGCTTTGTCCCGCTGTGTCGACGCAGTGTTCCCTCTGTGTCCTGCTGTGTCACACTGTGTCCCATGGTGTCCCGCTTTTTCCCCCGCTGTTTCCCCCGCTGAGTCCCCTTTGTGTCCCCGCTGTGTCCCGCTGTGTCCCGCTGTGTCCCTCTGTGGCCCCTGCTGTATCCCCTGCTCTGTCCCACTGTGTCCCTGCTGTGTCCCTACTGTGTCCCCGCTGTGTCCCGCTGTATTCCGCTGTGTCCCCCGCTGTGTCCCGCTTTGTCCCCCCTGTGTCCCCCGCTGTGTCTCCGCTGTTTCCCGCTGTGTGCCGCTGTGTCCCGCTGTGATCCTGCTGAGTCCCGCTGTGTCACCGCTGTGTCCCGCTGTGTCCTCGCTGTGTCCCCTGCTGTGTCCTGCTCTGTTACCTGCTGTGTGTCCCACTTTGTCCCCATTGTGCTCCGCTGTGTCCCGCTGTGTCCGGATGTGTCCCGCTATGTCCCCCACTGTGTCATGTTGTGTCCACAGCTGTGTACCCCGCTGTGTCCTGCTGTGTCCCCGCTGTATCGATGCTGTGTCCCGCTGGGTCCCGCTGTGTCCTCTCTGTGTACCCCGCTGTGTCCCACTGTGTCCCCCACTGTGTTCCTCGCTGTGTCCCGCTGTGTCCTCCCTGTGTCCCCTGCTGTGTCCTGCTGTGTCCCCCGCTGTGTCCCGCTATGTCCCCTGCTGTGTCACAGGCTGTGTCCCTGTTGTGCCCCGCTGTGTCCCGCTGTGTCCCGCTGTGTCCTGCTGTGTCCCCCGCTGAGTCCCGCTGTGTACCCGCTGTGTCCCAATGTGTCCTCGCTGTGTCCCCTGCTGTGTCCCGCTGTGTCCTCGCTGTGTCCCCCGCTGTGTCCCGCTGTGTCCCTCTGTGGCCCCTGCTGTATCCCTAGCTCTGTCCCACTGTGTCACCCGCTGTGTCCCGGCTGTGTCCCCCGCTGTGTCCCGCTGTATTCCACCTGTGTCCACCGCTGTGTCCCACTTTGTCCCCCCTGTGTCCCCCGCTGTGTCCCGCTGTGTCCCCCGCTGTGTCCCGCTGTGTCCACGTTGTCCCCTGGTGGGTCCCCGCTGTCCCCTTCTGTGTCCCCGCTGTACCCGCTGTATCCCGCTGTGTCCCTCTGTGTTCCCCACTGTGTCCCTCTGTATTCCCCGCTGTGTCCCGCTGTGTCCCACGCTGTGTCCCGCTGTGTCCCCTGCTGTGTCCCTGCTGTGTCCCGCTGTGTCCCGCTGTGACCCTGCTGAGTCCTGCTGTTTCCCCGCTGTGTCCCGCTTTGTCGTCGCTGTGTCCCCCGCTGTGTCCCACTATGTCCCCTGCTGTGTCCCGCTGTGTCCCGCTGTGTCCCTGCTGTGTCCCGCTGTGTCCCCCGCTTTGTCCCCGCTGTGTCCCGCTGTGTACTCACTGTGTCCCCCGTGTGTCCCGCTGTGTACCCTGTTGTGTCCCTCTGTGTCCCGCTCTGTCCCCACTGTGTCCCGATGTGTCCCGCCGTGTCCCCGCTGTGTGCCCGCTGTGTCCTGCTGTGTACCCCACTGTGTCCAGCGGTGTCACCGCTGTGTCCCGCTCTGTCCTTTCTCTGTCCCCCGCTGTCACTTGCTCTGTCCCCCGCTGTGTCCCGCTGTGTCCCACTATGTCCCCTGCTTTGTGCCGCTGTTTCCCCACAGTGTCCCCGCTGTGTCCTGTTGTGTCACATTGTGTCCCGTGGTGTTCCACTTTGTCCCCTCCTGTGTCCCCCGCTGAGTGCCGCTTTGTCCCCGTTGTGTCCCGCTGTGTCCCCCGCTCTGTCCCCTGCTGTGTTCCGCTGTGTCCACCTCTGTGTCCCGCTGTGTCCTGCTGTGTCCCACGCTGTGTCCCGCTGTATTCCCCTGTATTCCGTGGTGTCCCGTTTGTCACCCGCTTTGTCCCCTGCTGAGTCCCTGCTTTGTCCCCGCTGTGACCCCCTGTGTCCCGCTGTGTCCCGCTATGGCCCCCACTGTGTCCCGTTGTGTCCCCAGCTATGTACCCCGCTGTGTCCCGTTGTGTCCCCAGCTGTGTCCCGCTGGGTCCCGCTGTGTACTGCTGTGTCCCATGCTGAGTCCCGCTGTGTCCCCACTGTGTCCCAATGTGTCCTCACTGTGTCCCCCGCTGTGTCCCGCTCTGTCAACCCTGTGTCCCCCGCTGTGTCACGCTCTGTCCAACTGTTTCCCCTGCTGTGTCCTCTGATCTGTCACACTGTGACCCCCGCTGTGTCCCTGCTGTGTCCCCCGCTCTGTCCCACTGTGTCCCGCTGTGTCTCCCGCTGATTCCCGCTGTGTCCCAGATGTGTCCCGCTGAGTCATCGCTGTGTCCCCTGCTGTGTCCCGCTTTGATCCCCCTGTGTCCCCCGCTGTGTCCCGCTGTGTCCCCCGCTGTGTCCCCCAAGTATCCCACTGTGACCCATTGCGACACACTGTGAACGTGCTGAATACCAGCTGTGACCC
>NW_012293638.1:0-6418 GCF_000151885.1 Dipodomys ordii | reverse complement strand
CCCGCTGTGTCTCGCTGTGTCCCCTCTGTGTGCCCGCTGTGTCCCGCTGTGTACCCCGCTGTGTCTAGCTGTGTCACCACTGTGTCCCGCTGTGGCCCTTCTCTGTCTCCGCTGTGTCCCGCTGTGTCCCCCGCTGTGTCCCGCTGTGTCCCGCTGTGTCCCCCGCTTTGTCCTGCTGTGTCCCCGCAGTGTCCCGCTGTGTCCCACTGTGTCCCACTGTGTCCCGTGGCGTCCCCGCTGTGTCCCGCTGTTTCCCCCGCTGTGTCCCCCGCTATGTCCTGCTGTGTCCCCCACTGTGTCCCGCTCTGTCCTTGCTGTGTCCCCTGCTGTGTCCCCCGCTGAGTCCCCGCTGTGTCACCGCTGTGTCCCGCTGTTTCCTCGCTGTGTCCCCTGCTGTCTCCGTCTCTGTCCCCCGCTGTGTCTCACGCTTTGTCCCTGCTGTGTCCCACTGTGTCCCGCTGAGTCCGGCAGTGCCCCAACTGTGTCCCGTTGTGTCCACAGCTATGTACCACGCCTTGTAACGCTGTGTCCCCGCTGTATCGACTCTGTGTCCCGCTGTGTCCCGCTGTGTCCCCCGCAGTGTCCCCCGCTGTGTCTTCTCTGTGTCCCCTGGTGTGTCCCGCTGTGTCCTCACTGGGTCCACCACTGTGTCCCGCTGTGTCCCCCGCTGTGTCCCCGCTGTGTGCCTGCTGTGTCCCGCTGTGTCTCCCGCTTTGTCCCACTGTGTCCCATTGTGTCCCTGCTGTGTCCCGCTGTGTCCCGCTGTGTCCCCGCTGTGTCCCGCTGTGTCCCGCTGTGTACCCCGCTGTGTCCAGCTGTGTCACCGCTGTGTCTCGCTGTGGCCACTCTCTGTCTCCACTGTCCCCCGCTGTGTGCCCCGCTGTGGCCCGCTGTGGCCCGCTGTGGCCCCCGCTTTTTCCTGCTGTGTCCCGCAGTGTCGCCGCTGTGTCCCGCTGTGTAACACTGTGTCCCATGATGTCCCACTTTGTCCCACAATGTGTCCCCGCTGAGTACCCTCTGTGTCGCCGCTGTGTCCCACTGTGTCCTCCCTGTGTCCCCCGCTGTGTCCCGCTGTGTCCTCGCTGTGTCCCCCGCTGTGTCCCTGCTGTGTCCCCGCTGTGTCCCGCTGTGTCCCGCTGTGTACTGCTGTGTCCCCCGCTGAGTCCCGCTGTGTCCCAATGTGTCCTTGCTCTGTCCCCCTCTGTGTACCGCTGTGTCCTTCCTGTGTCCCCCGCTCTGTCCCGCTGTGTCCCGCTGTGTCCCGCTCTATCCTTGCTGTGTTCCCCACTGTGTGCAGCTGTGTCCTCGCTGTGTCCCCCGCTGTGTCTCGCTGTGTCCTTTTGTGTCACGCTGTTTCCCCGCTGTGTCCCTGCTGTGTCCCTCTGTATACCCCGCTGTGTCCAGCTTTGTCCCCGCCGTGTCTCGCTGTGTCCCCCGCTGTGTCCCACTGTGTCCCCCACTGAGTCCCCGCTGTGTCCCCGCTGTGTCCCGCTGTGTCCCGCTGTGTCCTTGCTGTGACCGTTCTGTCCCCACTGTATCGACGCTGTGTCCCGCTGTGTTCTGCTGTGTCCTCGCTGTGTTCCCCTCTGTGTCCCGCTGTGTACCCCTCTGTGTCTCCCGCTCTGTTCCGCTGTGTCCCCCGCTTTGACCCGCTGTGTCCCGCTTTGTCCCCCACTGTGTCCCTGCTGTCTCCCTGGTGTGTCCCACTGTGTCCCGCTGTGTACTGCTGTGTCTCCCGCTGAGTTCCGCTGTGTCCCGCTGTGTCCCCAGTGTGTGCCCGCTGTGTCCCTCTGTGTACCCCGTTGTGTCCATCTGTGTCCCCACTGTGTCCCGCTGTGTCCCCTGTCCCCTGCTGTCCCCCGCTGTGTCCCCCGCGGTGTCCCGCTGTGTCTCGCTGTGTCCCTGCTTTGTCCCGCTTTGCCCCTGCTGTGTCACCGTTCTGTCCCGCTGTGTCACACTGTGTCCCGTGTTGTCCCGCTTTTTCCCCCGCTGTGACCTCGCTATGTTTCCAGCTGTGTCCCGCTGTGTACCACTCTGTGTCCCCCGCTGTGTCCCGCTGTGTACCCGCTGTGTCCCTCTATGTTCCCTCAGTGTCCCAGCTGTGTCCCGCTGTGTCCTTGCTGTGTCCACCGCTGTGTCCCGTTGTGTCCCCAGCTGTGTACCCCGCTATGTCCCGCGGTGTCCCCGCTGTATCGACGCTGTGTCCTGCTGGGTCTTGCTGTGTCCCTCGATGTGTCCCTTTGTGTCCCCAGCTGTGTACCCCGCTGTGTCCCGCTATGCTCCCGCAGTGTCCCCGCTGTGTCCCGCTGTGTCCTCGCTGTGTCCCCCGCTGTGTCCCTGCTGTGTCCCGCTGTGTCCCGCTGTGTCCCGCTGTGTCCTCGATATGTCCCACGCTGTGTTCCGCTGTTTCCCCCGCTGTGTCCCGCTGTGTCCCGCAGTGTCCCCCGCTGTGACCCGCTGTGTCCCGCTGTGTCCCCCGCTGTGTCCCCACTGTGTGCCCTCTGTGTCCCGCTGTGTACCCCGCTGTGTCCAGCAGTGTCCCCACTGTGTCCCGCTTTGTCCCCTCTCTGTCCCCTGCTGTCCCCCGCTGTGTCCCCCGCTGTGTTCCCACTGTGTCCTGCTGTGTCGCCCGCTTTGTCCCGCTGGGCCCCTGCAGTGTCCCCGCTGTGTCCTACTGTGTCACACTGTGTCCCATGTTGTCCTGCTTTGGCCCCCGCTGTGACCTCGCTGTGTTTCTCGCTGTGTCCCGCTGTGTACCCTTCTGTGTCTCCCGATGTGTCCCGCTGTGTACCCTGCTGTGTCCAGCTGTGTCCTCGCTGTGTCCCCCTCTGTCTCCTGCTTTGTCCCACGCTGTGTCCCGCTGTGACCCGCTGTGTCCTCGCTGTGTCCCCCGCTGTGTCCCGCTGTGTCCCCGCTGTGTCCACTGCTGTGTCCTGCTGTGTACCCCGCTGTGTCCCGCTATGTCCCTGCAGTGTCCCCGCTGTGTCCCGCTGTGTCCCACTGTGTCCCGTGGTGTCCCATTTTGTCCCCCGCTGTGTCCCCTGGTGAGTCCCCGCTGTGTCTCGCTGTGTCCCCCACTGGTTCCCGCTGTGTCTACTGCTGTGTCCCCGCTGTGTCCCGCTGTGTCCTCGCTGTGTCCCACGCTGTTTTCCGCTGGGTCCTCGCTGTGTCCCAAGATGTGTCCCGTTGTGTCCCCAGCTGTGTCCCCGCTCTGTCCAGCTGTGTTTCCGCTGTGTCCCTGCTGTGTCCCCACTGTGCACTGCTGTATACTGCTGTGTCCCCCGCTGAGTCCCGCTGTGTCCCCGCTGTGTCCCGCTGTGTCCCCCATGTGTCCCGCGCTGTGTCCCACTGTGTCCCGCTGTGTCCCCCACTGTTTCCCCTGCTGTGTCCAGCTGTGTCCCCCGCTGTGTCCCGCTGTGTCCACTGCTGTGTCCCCGCTGTGTCCCACTTTTTCCCCGGCTGTGTCCCGCTGTGTCCTCACTGTGTCCCCCGCTGTGTCCCAATATGTCCTCTCTGTGTCCCTGCTGTTTCCCGCTGTGTTCCCCGCTTTGTCCCGCTGTGTCCCACTGTGTCCCCACTGTGTCCCGATGGGTCCCGCTGTGTCCCCGGTGTGCCCGCTGTGTCCTGCTGTGTACCACGCTGTGTACAACTGTGTGCCGCTCTGTCCCGCTGTGGCCCTTCTCTGTCTCCGCTGTCCCCCGCTGTGTCCCCCGCTGTGTCCCGCTGTGTCCCGCTGTGTCCCCCGCTTTATCCTGCTGTGTCCCCGCAGTCTCCCCGCTGTGTCCCGCTGTGTCACACTGTGTCCCGTGGTGTCCCACTTTGTCCCCCGCTGTGTCCCCCGCTGTGTCCTCCGCTGAGTCCCCTCTGTATCGACGCTGTGTCCCGCTGTGTCCCGCTGTGTCCTCGCTGTATTCCCCGCTGTGTCCCGCTGTGTCCCCCGCTGTGTCCCCCGCTATGTCCTCGCTGGGTCCCCCGCTGTGTCCCTCTGTGTCCCCGGCTGTGTTCCACTGTGTCCGACTGTGTCCCGCTCTGTCCCCGCTGTGTCCCGCTGTGTCCCGCTTGTCCCCTCTGTGTGCCCACTGTGTCCCGCTGTGTACCCCGCTGTGTCCAGCTGTGTCACCGCTGTGTCCCGCTGTGGCCCCTCTCTGTCCCCCGCTGTGTCCCCCGCTGAGTCCGGCTGTGTCCCCGCTGTGTCCCGCTGTGTCCCACCTCTATCCCCCACTGTGTCTGGCTGTGTCCCGCTGTGTCCGCCTCTGTGTCCCCCGCTTTGTCCCGCTGGGTCCCCCGCTGTGTCCCGCTGTGTCCACTGCTGTGTCCCCGTTGTGTCCCGCTGTTTCCCCCGCTATGTCCCGCTGTGTCCACGCTGTGTCCCGCTGGGTCCCGCTGTGTCCTCGCTGTGTTCCCTGCTGTGTCCCGCTGTGTACCCCTCTGTGTCCCCCGCTGTGTCCTGCTGTGTCCCCCGCTGTGTCCCGATGTGTCCCCGCTGTGTCCCGCTGTGTCCCACTGTGTCCTGCTGTGTCCCTGCTGTGACCCTCAATGTCCCGGTGTGTCCCCGCTGTGGCCCCGCTTTGTCCCGCTGAATATACCCCGCTGTGTCAAGCTTTGTCCTCACTGTGACCCGCTGTGTCCCCCGCTGTGTCCTGCTGTGTCCCCGGTCTGTCCCGCTGTGTCCCGTGTGTCCCCGCTGTGTCCCGCTGTTTCCTCGCTGTGTCCCACGCTGTGTCCCGCTGTGTCACCACTGTGTCCCGCTGTGTCCCCGCTGTATCAACGCTGTGTCCCTCTGGGTCCCGCTGTGTCCTCGCTTTGTCCCCTGCTGTGTCCCGCTGTGTCCCCGCTGTGTCCCGCTGTGTTCCCGCAGTGTCCCCGCTGTGTACCGCTGTGTCCCACTGTGTCCCGTGGTGTCTCAGTTTGTCCCCCGCTGAGTCCCCGCTGTGTCCCGCTGTGTCCCCCGCTGTCTCCTGCTTTGTCCCACACTGTGTCCTGCTGTGACCCACTGTGTCCTAGCTGTGTCCCCCGCTGTGTCCCGCTGTGTTCCCGCTGTGTACCCGGCTGTGTCCCGCTATGTTCCCGCATTGTCCCCGCTGTGTCCTGCTGTGTCCCACTGTTTCCCGTGGTGTCCCAGTTTGTCCCCCGCTGTGTCCCACGGTGAGTCCCCGATGTGTCCCGCTGTGTCCTGCTGTGTCCCGCTGTGTCCTTGCTGTGTCCCACACTGTGTTCCGCTGGGTCCTCGCTGTGTCCCCCGATGTGTCCCGTTGTGTCTCCAGCTGTGAACCCCGCTGTGTCCCGTTGTGTCCCCGCTGTATAGACGCTGTGTCTCGCTGGGTCCCGCTGGGTCCTCGCTGTGTTCCCCGCTGTTTCCCGCTGTGAACCCCTCTGTGTCCCCCTCTGTGTCCCGCTGTGTCCCCCGCTGTGTCCCGCTGTGTTCCGCTGTGTCCCCCGCTGTGTCCCGCTGTGTTCCCCGCTGTATACACGCTGTGTCCTGCTGTGTACTGCGTTGTGTCAGGCTGTGTCAACGCTGTGTCTCGCTGTGTCCCCTCTCTGTCTCCGCTCTCCCCTGCTGTGTCCCCCGCAGTGTCCCGCTGTGTCCATCTGTGTGTACTGCTTTGTCCTGCTATGACCCGCTGTGTCTTGCTGTGTTCCACTGTTTCCATGCTGTGTCCCCCGCGGTGTCCCGTTGTGTCCCCAGCTGTGTACCCCGCTGTGTCCCGCTGTGTCCCCGCTGTATCGACGCTGTATCCCGCTGGGTCCCGCTGGGTCCTCCCTGTGTTCCCCGCTGTGTCCCGCTGTGTCCCCCGCTGTGTCCCGCTGTGCCTACTGCTGTGTCCCCGCTATGTCCCGCTGTGTCTCGCTGTGTCCCGCTGTGTCCTCAATGTGTCCCCCGCTGTGTTCCGCTGTGTCCTCGCTGTGTCTCCCGCTGTGTCCCGTTGTGTCCCCAGCTGTGTACCCCGCTGTGTCCCGCTGTGTTCCCGCTGTATCAACGCTGGGTCCCGCTGGGTCCCGCTTTGTCCTCGCTGTGTTTCCCGCTGTGTCCCGCTGTGTACCCCTCTGTGTCCCCCGCTGTGTCCCGCTGTGTCCCATTGTGTTCTCGCTTTGTCCCCCTCTGTGTCCCGCTGTGTCCCCCGCTGTGTCCTCGCTGTGTCCCCCGCTGTGTCCCTTTGTGTCCTCGCTGGGTCCCCCGCTGTGTCCCGCTGTGTCCCACGCTGTGTCCCACTGAGTCCCGCTGTGTCCCGCTCTGTCTCTGCTGTGTCCCGCTGTGTCCCGCTGTGTCCCCGCTTTGTGCCCGATGTGTCCTGCTGTGTACTCGGTTGTGTCATGCTGTGTCACTGCTGTGTCTCGCTGTGTCCCCTCTCTTTCTCCGCTGTCCCCCGCTGTGTCCCTCGCTGTGTCCCGCTTTGTCCCGCTGTGTTCCCCGCTTTGT
>NW_012293637.1:0-6418 GCF_000151885.1 Dipodomys ordii | reverse complement strand
ACCGTCGATACAGCGGGGACACAGCGTTAAACAGTGTGGTACACAGCTGTGGACTCAACGGGACACAGTGGGGGCACAGCCGGACACAGTGGGACACAGCGGGGAAAAAGCTTGAGACACAGCAGGGGACAGAGAGGGTGACAGCAGGGGACACAGCGCGGAAACAGCGGGACACAGCGGTGACACAGCGGGGACTCAGGGGGTGACACAGCGGGACACAGCGGGGGACACAGCGGGACACAGCGCGGGACAAGGCGGGACACAGTGTGGGACAGAGCGTGGGACACAGCGAGACACAGCGGAGACAAAACTGGACACAGCGGGGTACACAGAGGGACACAGCAGGGACACAGCGGGAAAACAGCGTGACACAAAAGGACACAGCGGGACACAGCGGGGGACACAGCGAGGACACAGCGGCACACAGTGGGGGACACAGCAAGGATAGAGCAGGAAACAGCGGGGGACACAGCAGGACATAGCAGGGGACAGAGCGGGACACAGCGGGACACAGCGGGGGACACAGGATGGACACAGCGGTACACAGCGGGGGACAGACCGAGGACACATTGGGACACAGCAAGGATAGAGCAGGAAACAGCGGGGGACACAGCAGTACACAGCGGGACACAGTGGGACACAGCAGGGACACAGCGGGGGACACAGCGGGACACAGCGTGGGACACAGAGGGGGACACAGCGGGGAAAAAAGCGAGGCCACAGCAGAACACAGCGTGGGACACAGCGAGGACACAGCGGGACACAGCGGGGCACAGCGTCGATCCAGCGGGGACACAGCGGGACACAGCGAGGTACACAGCTGGGGACACAACGGGACACAGTGGGGGCACAGCCGGACACAGCGGGACACAGCGGTACACAGCGGGGACACTGCGGAAACAGAGTGGGCACAGCGGGGTACACAGAGGGACACAGCGGGACACAGCGGCGACACAGAGTGGAATCAGCGGGACAAAGCGGGGGACACAGCGTGACACAGCGGGACACAGCGGGGGACACAGGGGGGGACAGCGGAGACAGAGAGGGGCCAAAGCGAGACACAGTGGTGATACAGCTGGACACAACGGAGTACACAGCGTGACACAGCGGGCACACAGCGGGGACACAGCGGGATAGAGCGGGACACAGCAGGGAACACAGGAAGGAAACAGCGGGACCCAGTGGGACACAGCGTCGATACAGCGGGACACAGCGGGGTACACAGCTGGGGACACAACGGGACACAGCGGGGGATAAAGCGAGGACACAGTGTGACCCAGCAGGACACAGCGGGGACACAGCGGGACCCAGCGGGGAAACCAGCGAGGACACAGTGGGACACAGCAGGGGACACAGCGAGAACACAGTGGAGGACACAGTGAGGACACAGCGGGACCCAGCGGGACACAGCGTTACACAGCGTGGTACACAGCTGTAGACACAACGGGACTCAGTGGGGGCACAGCGGGACACAGCGGGACACAGTGGGACAAAGCGGGGACAAAGCGTGAGACACAGCAGGGGACAGAGCTGGAGACAGCGGGGGACACAGCGAGGACACAGTGGGACACAG
The DNA here is from genome assembly GCF_000151885.1 of Dipodomys ordii. NCBI lineage: Eukaryota > Metazoa > Chordata > Mammalia > Rodentia > Heteromyidae > Dipodomys > Dipodomys ordii. The sequence continues at coordinate 4,845 of NW_012293637.1, read as the reverse complement.
CGGTGACACAGCGGGGACTCAGCGGGGGACACAGCGGGGGACAAAGAGGGACACCACGGAACACAGCGGGACACAGCGGGAAACAGCAGTGACCCTGCCTGGACACAATGGGACACAGCGGGGGACACAGCGGGGGACAGTGGAGACAGAGAGTGGCCACAGCGAGACAAGGCGGTGACATAGCTGGACACAGCGGGGTACACAGCGGGACACAGCGGGCACACAGCAGGGACACAGCGGGACACAGCGGGACACAGCGGGGACACAGTGGGACACAGCGGGACAAAGCGGGCGACACAACGGGACACAGCAGGCGACACAACGGGACACAGCAGGCACACAGCTGGGACACAGCGGGACACAGAGGGACACAGCGGGTACAGAGTGGGACACAGCCGGACACAGCGGGACACAGCGGGGGACACAGTGGGACACAGTGGGGGACCCAGTAAGGACACAGCGGACACAGCAGGGGACACAGCGAGGACACAGCGGGGGACACAGCGGGACACAGCGGGGAACACAGCGAGGACACAGTGGGACACAGCGGGGGACACAGTGAGGACACAGCGAGACACAGCCGAGGAAAAAGCGGGACATAGCGGGGACACAGCAGTGGACAAAGGGGGACACAGCGGGGGACACAGCCGTACACAGCGGGGGAAACAGTGGGGGACACAGCGGGACACAATGGGACACAGCGGGGAACACATGGGGAACACAGCGGGACACAGCGGGGGCACAGCGGGACTCAGCGGGGGACACAGCAGTATACAGCAGGACACAGCGGGCACACAGCAGGGACACAGCGGGGGACACAGCGGGACACAGCGGGACACAACGGGGAACACAGCGGGACACAGAGGGGGACACAGAGGGGTACACAGCGGGACACAGCTGGGAACACAGTGAGGACACAGCGGGACAAAGTGGGACACAGCGTCGATACAGTGGGAACACAGCAGTACAGAGCGGGGACACAGCTGGGGACACAACAGGACACATCGCGGGACACAGCGAGGACCCAGCGGAACACAGCGTGGGACACAGCGAGGACACAGCGGGACACAGCGGGACACAGCGGGGACAGAGCAGAAGACACAGCCAGAACCGTGGGGGACACAGCGGGACACAGCCGGGACTCACCGGGGGACACAGCGGGGGACAAACTGGGACACCACGGGACACAGTGGGAAACAGCGGGACACAGCGGGGACACTGCGGGAACATAGCTGGACACAGCGGGGTACACAGCGTGACACAGCAGTGGACACAGCGGGGACACAACGGGACACAGCGGGGGACACAGCGAGGACACAGTGGGTCACAGCGGGACACAGCGTGGGACAAAGCAGGAGACAGCGCGGGACACAGCGAGGACACAGCTGGACACAGCGGGGTACACAGTGGGACACTGCGGGGGACACAGAAGGGTACACAGCGGGACACAGAGAGAAACACAGCGAGGTCACAGCGGGGGCCAAAGCAGGACAACACGGGACACAGTGTGACACAGTGTGACACAGCGGAGACACTGCAGGGGCACAGCGGGAGAAAGCGGGCGACATAGCGCGACACAGCAGGACACAGCGGGGGACACAGTGGGGACACAGCGGTGGACACAGCGGGACACAGCGGGTCACAGCCGGGGATACTGCGGGATACAGCAGGGGACACAGAGGGGTACACAACGGGACACAGCCGGGAACACAGCGCAGACACAGCAGGACACACCGGGACACAGCGTCAATGCAGCGGGGACAGAGCGGGTCACAGCAGGGACACAGCGGGACACAGCGGGGGACACAGCGGGACACAGCGGGGACACAGCGGGGGACACAGCGGAACACAGCTTGGGACACAGCGAGGACAAAGCGGGACACAGCGGGACACAGTGGGGACACAGCAGGGACACAGCAGGGACACAGCGGGGGACACAGCGGGGTACACAGCAGGACACAACGGGGAACACAGCAGGGACACAGCGGTGGACACAGCGGGGGACTCAGCGGGAACATAGATGGACACAGCGGGATACCGAGCGGGACACAGCGGGGTCACAGAGTGGTACACAGCGGGACACAGCGGGAAACACAACGAGGTCACAGCGGGGGACAAAGCGGGACAACACGGGACACAGTGTGACACAGCGGGACACAGCGGGACACAGCGGGACACAGCGGGACATAGCGGGGGACACAGCGGGGGACAGAGAGGGGACACAGCGGGACACAGCGGGAACACAGCTGGACACAGCGGGGTACACAGAGGGAAACAGAGGGTACACAGTGGGGACACAGCAGGACACAGCGGGACACAGCGGGGACAGAGCAGGACAGAGCATGACACAGCGAGGACACATTGGGCCACAGCGAGGTACACAGCTGGGGACACAACGGGACACAGCGGGGGACACAGCGAGGACACAGCGGGACACAGCGGGACACAACGGGACACTGCGGGAACATAGCGGGACACAGCGGGGTACACAGCGGGACACAGCGGGTCACAGCTGGGGACATAGCGGGGACACAGCGGGACACAGCGGGGGACACAGCGAGGACACAGCGTGACACAGCGGAACACAGCGGGGGACAAAGCGGGAGACAGCGGGGGACACAGCGAGGACACAGAGAGACACAGCGGCCACACAGAGGGGACTCAGCGGGGGACACAGCAGGGGACAAAGAGGGACACCACGGGACACAGTGTGACACAGTGGGACACAGCGGGACCCTGCGGGGACACAGCAGGACAAAGCGGGGGACACGGCGGGACACAGCGGGACAAAGTGGGGGACACAGTTGGACACAGCGGAGACAGAGATGGGCCACAGCGGGACAGCCGTGACACAGCTGGACACAGCGGGGTACACAGCAGGACACAGCGGGACACAGCGGGGACTCAACAGGGGACACAGCGGGGGACAAACTGGGACACCACGGGACACAGTGGGACACAGCGGGACACAGCGGGGACACTGCGGGAACATAGCGGGACACAGCGGGGTACACAGCGGGACACAGCAGTGGACACAGCGGGGACACAGCGGGACACAGCGGGGGACACAGCGAGGACACAGCGGGTCACAGCGGGACACAGCGTGGGACAAAGCAGTAGACACAGCGGGACACAGTGGCGGACATAGCGGGACACAGTGGGGGACACAGGGAGGACACAGCGGGACCCAGCAGGGTACACAGCGGGACACAGAGAGAAACACAGCGAGGTCACAGCGGGGGCCAAAGCAGGACAACACGGGACACAGTGTGACACAGTGTGACACAGCGGGGACACTGCAGGGGCACAGCGGGACAAAGCGGGCGACACAGCGCGACACAGCAAGACACAGCGGGGGACACAGCGGGGGACAGCAGGGGACAGAGAGGGGACACAGCAGGACACAGCGGGGACACAGCTGGACACAGCGGGGTACACAGCGGGACACAGGGGGCACACAGTGGGGACACAGTGGGGGACACAGCGGGACACAGCGGGTCACAGCCGGGGACACAGCGGGACACAGCGGGGGAAACAGAGGGGTAAACAGCGGGACACGGCCGGGAACACAGCGTGGACACAGCAGGACACACCGGGACACAGCGTCAATACAGCGGGGACAGAGCGGGTCACAGCAGGGACACAGCGAGACACAGCGGGACACAGTGGGGGACACAGAGGGACACAGCGAGGACACAGCAGGACACAGCAGGACACAGCGGGGGACACAGCGGAACACAGCGTGGGACACATCGAGGACACAGCGGGACACAGCGGGACACAGCGGGGACACAGCAGGGACACAGCAGGGACACAGCGGAGGACACAGCGGGGGACATAGCGGGACACAACGGGGAACACAACCAGGACACAGCGGGACCCAGCAGGACACAGCGTCGATACAGCGGGGACACAGCAGGACACAGCGGGGTACACAGCTGGGGACACAACGGGACACAGCGGTGGACACAGCGAGGACACAGCGGGAGACAGCGGGGACACTGCGGGAACATAGCTGGACACAGCGGGGTACACAGCGGGACACAGCTGGGGACACAGAGTGGTACACAGAGGGACACAGCGGGAAACACAGCGAGGTCACAGCGGGGGACCAAGCGGGACAACACGGAACACAGTGTAACACAGCGAGACACAGCGGGACACAGCGGGGGACAAAGCGGGGGACAACAGGGGACAGGGGACACAGCGGGACACAGCGGGGACACAGCTGGACACAGCGGGGTACACAGAGGGACACAGCGGGCACACAGTGGGGACACAGCAGGACACAGAGGGACACAGCGGGGACGGAGCATGACAGAGCATGACACAGCGAGTACACATTGGGACACAGCGGGGACACAGCGGAACTCAGCGGGAGACACAGCAGTACACAGCGGGACACAGTGGGACACACCGGGGAGACAGCAGGGACACAGTGGGGGACACAGCGGGACACAGCGGGTCACAGCGGGGGACACAGCGGGACACAGCGGGGGACACAGCGGGACACAGCGGGGGACACAGAGGGGTACACAGCGGGACACAGGGGGAAAACAGAGCGGACACAGCGGGACACAGCGGGACACAGCGTCGATACAGTGGGGACAGAGCTGGTCTCAGCAAGGACACAGCGGGACACAGCGGGACACAGCAGGACACAGCGGGGGACACAAAGGGACAGAGCGGGGACACAGTGGGGACTCAGCGGGGGACACAGCGGGGACACAGCGGGGGACACCGCGGGACACAGCGCAGGGACACTGCGGGACACAGTGTGGGGACAGAGCGTGGGACACAACGAGACACAGCAGGGACAAAGTTGGACACAGCGGGGTACACAGA
>NW_012293636.1:0-6420 GCF_000151885.1 Dipodomys ordii | reverse complement strand
CCCGCTGTGTATAGCTTTGTCCCCGCTGTGTCTCGCTGTGTCCCACGCTCTGTCCCCCTCTGTTTCCCGCTCTGTCCCCCTCTGTTTCCCGCTGTGTCCCCAGCTGTGTCCCACTGTGTCCCCGCAGGGTCACTGCTGTTTCCCGCTGTGTCCCGCTGTGTTCCGTAGTGTCCCTCTTTGTCTCCCACTGTGTCCCCCGCTGAGTCCCCGCTGTGTCCCTCTGTGTCCTCGCTGTGTCCCCCGCTGTCTCCCGCTTTGTCCTCCGCTGTGTCTCACGCTTTGTCCCCGCTGTGTCCCACTGTGTCCCGCTGTGTCCCGCTGTGCCCCCACTGTATTTCGTTGTGTCCACAGCTGTGTACTACGCTGTGTAACGCTGTGTGCCCGCTGTATCTACGCTGTGTCCCGCTGGGTCCCACTGTGTCCTTGCTGTGTTCCTCCCTGTGTCCCGCTGTGTCACCCGCTGTGTCCCGCTGTGTCCCCCGCTGAGTCCCCGCTGTGTCACCGCTGTGTCCCGCTGTTTCCTTGCTGTGTCCCCTGCTGTCTCCCTCTCTGTCCCCTGCTGTGTCTCACGCTTTGTCCCCGCTGTGCCCACTGTGTCCGGCTGTGCCCCCACTGTGTCCCGTTGTGTAAACAGATGTGTACTACGCTGTGTAACGCTGTGTCCCCGCTGTATCGACGCTGTGTCCGCTGTGTCCTCGCTGTGTTCCCCGCTGTCTCCCGCTCTGTTCCTCGCTGTGTCTCACGCTTTGTCAACGCTGTGTCCCACTGTGTCCCGCTGTGTCCGGCTGTGCCCCCACTGTGTCCCGGTGTGTCCACAGCTGAGTACCACGCTGAGTAACGCTGTGTGCCCGCTGTATCGACGCTGTGTCCCGCTGGGTCCCGCTGGGTCCTCGCTGTGTTCCCCGCTGTGTCCCGCTGTGTCCTGCTGTGTCCGCGCTGTGTCCCCCGCTGTGTCCTGCTGTGTCCTCGCTGTGTCCCCCGCTGGGTCCCGGTGGGTCCTGCTGTGTCCTCGCTGTGTCCACCGCTGTGTCCCGTTGTGTCCCCAGCTGTGTCCCCCGCTATGTCCCGATGTGTCTACTGCTGTGTCCATGCTATGTCTTGTTGTGTCGCGCTGTGTCCCCCGCTGTGTCTGCTGCTTTGTCCTGCTGTTTTCCCCGCTGTGTCACCAATGTGTCCCGCTGTTTCCTCGCTGTGTCCCGCTGTGTCTCGCTGTGCCCCCACTCTGTCCCGTTGTGTCCACAGCTGGGTACCACGCTGTGTAACCCTGTGTCCCCGCTGTATCGACTCTGTGTCCTGCTGGGTGCCGTTGTGTCCTTGCTGTGTTCCCCGCTGTGTCCCGCTGTGTCCCCCGCTGTGTCCTCGCTGTGTCCCCCGCTGTGTCCCGCTGTGTCCTCGCTGTGTCCCCCGCTGTGTCCCGCTGTGTCCCCCGCTGTGTCCCCCGCTGTGTCCTCGCTGTGTCCCCTGCTGTGTCCCGCTGTGTCCTCACTGGGTCCCCAACTGTGTCCTGCTATGTCCCCCGCTGTGTCCTGCTGTGTCCACTGTGTCCCCGCTGTGTGCCTGCTGTGTCCCGCTGTGTCTCCACTTTGTCCCGCTGTGTGCCACTGTGTCCCCGCTGTGTCCCGCTGTGTCCCGCTGTGTCCCCCCTGTGTGCCCGCTGTGTCCCGCTGTGTACCCCGCTGTGTCCAGCTGTGTCACCGCTGTGTCTCGCTGTGGCCACTCTCTGTCTCCGCTGTCCCCCGCTGTGTACCCCGCTGTGTCCTGCTGTGTCCCGCTGTGTCCCCCGCTTTTTCCTGCTGTGTCCCGCAGTGTCCCCGCTGTGTCCCGCTGTGTAACACTGTGTCCCGTGGTGTCCCACTTTGTCCCACGTTGTGTCCCCCGCTGAGTCCCCTCTGTGTCGCCGCTGTGTCCCCCTGTGTCCTCGCTGTGTCTCCTGCTGTCTCCCGCTTTGTCTCACGCTGTGTTCCGCTGTGTCCCGCTGTGTCCCCGCTGTGTCCGCTGCTGTGTCCTGCTGTGTACCCTGCTGTGTCCTGCTATGTTCCCGCAGTGTCCCGGCTGTGTCCCGCTGTGTCCTCGCTGTGTCCCCAACTGTGTACCCCACTGTGTTCCGCGTGTCCCTGCTGTATCGACGCTGGGTCCCGCTGGGTACCGCTGTGTCATCCCTGTGTCCCCCGCTGTGTCCCGCTGTGTCCCCCGCTGTGTCTCTGCTGTGTCCCCGCTGTGTACTGCTGTGTCCCCCGCTGAGTCCCGCTGTGTCCCAATGTGTCCCAATGTGTCCTCGCTCTGTCCCCCGCTGTGTCCCGTTGTGTCCTCCCTGTGCCCCCGCTGTGTCCCGCTGTGTCCCCGCTGTGTCCCCCGCTATGTCCTGCTGTGTCCCCCGCTGTGTCCCACTGTGTCCTTGCTGTGTCCCAGGCTTTGTGACGCTGTGTCCTCGCTGTGTCCCCCGCTGTGTCCCGCTGTGTCCTGCTGTGTCACGCTGTTTCCCCGCTGCGTCCCCGCTGTGTCCCTCTGTGTACCCCGCTGTGTCCAGCTTTGTCCCCCTGTGTCTCGCTGTGTCCCATGGTCTGTCCCCCACTGTGTCCCGCTCGGTCCTCCTCTGTGTCCCGCTTTGTCCCCCGCTGTGTCCCACTGTGTCCCCGCAGGGTCACTTCTGTTTCCCGCTGTGTCCCGCTGTGTTCCGTGGTGTCCCTCTTTGTCTCCCGCTGTGTCCCCCGCTGAGTCCCTGCTGTTTCACCGCTGTGTCCCGCTGTGTCCTCGCTGTGTCCCCCGCTGTCTCCCGCTCTGTCCCTCGCTGTGTCTCACACTTTGTCAACGCTGTGTCCCACTGTGTCCCGCTGTGTCCAGCTGTGCCCCCACTGTGTCCCGTTGTGTCCACAGCTGAGTACCACGCTGTGTAACGCTGTGTGCCCGCTGTATCGACGGTGTGTCCCGCTGGGTCCCGCTGTGTCCTCGCTGTGTTCCCCGCTGTGTCCCGCTGTGTCCCCCACTTTGTCCTCGCTGTGTCCCCCACTGTGACCTGCTGTGTCCTCGCTGTGTCCCCCGCTGTGTCCTGCTGTGTCCTCGCTGTGTCCTCGCTGTGTCCACCGCTGTGTCCCGTTGTGTCCCCAGCTGTGTCCCCCGCTATGTCCCGATGTGTCTACTGCTGTGTCCATGCTATGTCTTGCTGTGTCGCGCTGTGTCCCCCGCTGTGTCCACTGCTGTGTCCTGCTGTTTTCCCCGCTGTGTCACCAATGTGTCCCGCTGTGTCCTCGCTGTGTCCCGCTGTGTCTCGCTGTGCCCCCACTCTGTCCCGTTGTGTCCACAGCTGGGTAACATGCTGTGTAACCCTGTGTCCCCGCTGTATCGACTCTGTGTCCCGCTGTGTTCCGCTGTGTCCCGCTGTGTCCCCACTGTGTCCCCAGCTGTGTCCCGCTGTGTCCCGCTGTGTACCCCGCTGTGTCCTGCTGTGTTCCCGCAGTGTCCCCGATGTGTCCCGCTGTGTCCCGCTGTGTCCTCGCTGTGTCCCCAGCTGTGTACCCCACTCTGTCCTGCTGTGTCTCCTGCTGTGTCTCCGCTGTGTCCCCGCTGTGTCCCGCTTTGTCCTGCTGTGTACTGCTGTGTCCCCCGCTGTGTCCCGCTGTGTCCTGCTGTGTCAAGCTGTTTTCCTGCTGCGTCCCCGCTGTGTCCCTCTGTGTACCCCGCTGTGTCCAGCTTTGTCCCTGCTGTGTCTCGCTGTGTCCCACGCTCTGTCCCCCTCTGTTTCCCGCTCTGTCCCCCTCTGTGTCCCGCTGTGTCCCCAGCTGTGTCCCACTGTGTCCCCGCAGGGTCACTGCTGTTTCCCGCTGTGTCCCGCTGTGTTCCGTGGTGTCCCTCTTTGTCTCCCGCTGTGTCCCCCGCTGAGTCCCCGCTGTGTCCCTCTGTGTCCTCGCTGTGTCCCCCGCTGTCTCCCGCTCTGTCCTCCGCTGTGTCTCACGCTTTGTCCCCGCTGTGTCCCACTGTGTCCCGCTGTGTCCCGCTGTGCCCCCACTGTATTTCGTTGTGTCCACAGCTGTGTACCACGCTGTGTAACGCTGTGTGCCCGCTGTATCTACGCTGTGTCCCGCTGGGTCCCACTGTGTCCTTGCTGTGTTCCTCCCTGTGTCCCGCTGTGTCCCCCGCTGTGTCCCGCTGTGACCCCCGCTGAGTCCCCGCTGTGTCACCGCTGTGTCCCGCTGTTTCCTTGCTGTGTCCCCTGCTGTCTCCCTCTCTGTCCCCTGCTATGTCTCACGCTTTGTCCCCGCTGTGTCCCACTGTGTCCGGCTGTGCCCCCACTGTGTCCCGTTGTGTAAACAGATGTGTACTACGCTGTGTAACGCTGTGTCCCCGCTGTATCGACGCTGTGTCCCGCTGTGTCCCGTTGTGTCCTCGCTGTGTTCCCCGCTGTCTCCCGCTCTGTTCCTCGCTGTGTCTCACGCTTTGTCAATGCTGTGTCCCACTGTGTCCCGCTGTGTCCGGCTGTGCCCCCACTGTGTCCCGTTGTGTCCACAGCTGAGTACTACGCTGTGTAACGCTGTGTGCCCGTTGTATCGACGCTGTGTCCCACTGGGTCCCGCTGTGTCCCCCGCTTTGTCCTCGCAGTGTCCCCCGCTGTGTCCTGCTGTGTCCTCGCTGTGTCCCCCACTGTGACCTGCTGTGTCCTCGCTGTGTCCACCGCTGTGTCCCGTTGTGTCCCCAGCTGTGTCCCACGCTATGTCCCGATGTGTCTACTGCTGTGTCCATGCTATGTCTTGCTGTGTCGCGCTGTGTCCCCCGCTCTGTCCGCGTCTGTGTCCTGCTGTTTTCCCCGCTGTGTCACCAATGTGTCCCGCTGTGTCCTCGCTGTGTCCCGCTATGTCTCGCTGTGCCCCCACTCTGTCCTGTTGTGTCCACAGCTGGGTACCACGCTGTGTAACCCTGTGTCCCCGCTGTATCGACGCTGTGTCCTGCTGGGTGCCATTGTGTCCACACTGTGTTCCCCGCTGTGTCCCGCTGTGTCCCTCGCTGTGTCCTCGCTGTGTCCCCCGCTGTGCCCGGTGTGTCCTCGCTGTGTTCCCCGCTGTGTCCCGCTTTGTCCCCCGCTGTGTCCCCCGCTGTGTCCTCGCTGTGTCCCCTGCTGTGTCCCGCTGTGTCCTCACTGGGTCCCCCACTGTGTCCCGCTATGTCCCCCGCTGTGTCCTGTTGTGTCCGCTGTGTCCCTGCTGTGTGCCTGCTGTGTCTCTCTGTGTCTCCACTTTGTCCCGCTGTGTCCCACTGTGTCCCCGCTGTGTCCCGCTGTGTCCCGCTGTGTCCCCCCTGTGTGCCCGCTGTGTCCCGCTGTGTCCCCCGCTGTGTCCGCTGCTGTGTCCTGGTGTTTTCCCCGCTGTGTCACCAATGTGTCCCGCTGTGTCCTCGCTGTGTCCCGCTGTGTCTCGCTGTGCCCCCACTCTGTCCCGTTGTGTCCACAGCTGGGTACCACGCTGTGTAACCCTGTGTCCCCGCTGTATCGACTCTGTGTCCCGCTGTGTTCCGCTGTGTCCCGCTGTGTCCCGCTGTGTCCCCGCTGTGTCCCCAGCTGTGTCCCGCTGTGTCCCGCTGTGTACCCCGCTGTGTCCTGCTATGTTCCCGCAGTGTCCCGCTGTGTCCTGCTGTGTCCCGCTGTGTCCTCGCTGTGTACCCCACTCTTTCCCGCTGTGTCCCCCGCTGTGTCTCTGCTGTGCCCCGCTGTGTCCCGCTTTGTCCCGCTTTGTCTGCTGTGTACTGCTGTGTCCCCCGCTGTGTCCCGCTGTGTCATGCTGTGTCAAGCTGTTTCACCGCTGCGTCCCCGCTGTGTCCCTCTGTGTCCCCCGCTGTGTCCCGCTGTGTCCCCCGCTGAGTCCCCGCTGTGTCCTCGCTGTGTCCCGCTGTGTCCCCCGCTGTGTCCCGCTGTGTCCCGCTGTGTCCTTGCTGTGACCCGCTCTGTCCCCACTGTATCGACGCTGTGTCCCGCTGTGTTCCGCTGTGTCCTCGCTGTGTTCCCCGCTGTGTCCCGCTGTGTACCCCTCTGTGTCTCCCGCTGTGTCCCGCTGTGTCCCCCGCTCTGACCTGCTGTGTCCTGCTTTGTCCCCCACTGTGTCCCTGCTGTCTCCCCGGTGTGTCCAACTGTGTCCCGCTGTGTACTGCTGTGTCTCCCGCTGAGTTCCGCTGTGTCCCACTGTGTCCCCAGTGTGTGCCCGCTGTGTCCCTCTGTGTACCCCGTTGTGTCAATCTGTGTCCCCGCTGTGTCCCGCTGTGTCCCCTGTCCCCTGCTGTCCCCCGCTGTGTCCCCCGCGGTGTCCCGCTGTGTCTCGCTGTGTCCCTGCTTTGTCCCACTTTGCCCCTGCTGTATCACCGTTCTGTCCCACTGTGTCACACTGTGTCCCGTGTTGTCCCGCTTTTTCCCCCGCTGTGACCTCGCTATGTTCCAGCTGT
>NW_012293635.1:0-6420 GCF_000151885.1 Dipodomys ordii | reverse complement strand
AAGAAGAAGAAGAAGAAGAAGAAGAAGAAGAAGAAGAAGAAGAATTTAGAAGAAGAAGAAGGACAATCAGAAGAAGAAGAAGAAGAAGAAGAAGAAGAAGAAGAAGAAGAAGAAGAAGAAGAAGAAGAAGAAGAAGAAGAAGAAGAAGAAGAAGAAGGAGAAGGAGAAGCATAAGGAGAAGCATAAGGAGAAGCAGTACATGCAGGAGAAGCAGAAGAAATAGAATAAGCAAAAGAAGCAGAAGCAGAAGCAGTGGGAGAAGCAGAAGAAGGAGAAGGAGAAGGAGAAGCAGAAGGAGAAGCAGAAGCAGAAAGAGAAGCAGAAACAGAAGGAGAACAAAAGGAGAAGCAGGAGAATCAGAAGAAGCAGAAGTAGAAACAGAAAGAGAAGTAGAAGAAGGAGAAGCAGAAGTAGAATCAGAAGAAACAGAAGAAGAAGAAGAAGAAGAAACAGAAGCAAAAGAAACAGAAGGAGAAGAGCAGAAGCAGAAGCAGAAGGAAAAGCAGAAGCAGAAGGAGAAGCAGAAAGAGAAGCAGGAGAAGCTGAACAAGCAGGAGAAGCAGAAGCAGAAGAAACAGGAGAAGCCGAAGAAGCAGAAGCAGAATCTGAAACAGAAGGAGAAACAGAAGAAGCACAATCTGAAGCAGAAGCAGAAGAAACAGAAATAGTAGAATAAGCAGAAGCAGAAGCAGCAGGAGAGGCAGAAGAAGAAGATGGAGAAGGCGAAAGAGGAAGATTATGAGTAGGAGAAGCAAAAGGATAAGCAGAAGCAGAAAGAGACGCAGAAGGAGAAACAGCAAGAGAAGTAGGAGAAGCAGGAGAAGCAGAAGCAGGAGAAGCAGAAGAAACAGAAGACGCAGAAGCAGAAGGAGAAATTGAAGCAGAAGCAGAAGCAGAAGGAGAAACAGAAGCAGAAGGAGAAGCAGAAGAAGGAGAAGGAGAAGGAGAAGCAGAAAGAGAAGCCGAACGAGAAGCAGGAGAAGCAGAAGCAGGAGAAACAGAAACAGAAGAAACAGAAGAAGGAGAAGAAACACTAGGAGAAGCAGAAACAGAAGGAAAAGCAGAAAGAGAAGCAGGAGAAGCAGAAGAAGCAGCAGCAGGAGAAGCAGAAGCAGAAGAAGCAGAAGCAGAACCTGAAGCAGAAGGAGAAGCAGGAGAAGCAGAATCTGGAGAAGCAGAAGGAGAAGCAGAATCAGAAAGAGAAGCAAAAGCAGAAGGAGAAGCAGAACAAGAAGCAGAAGAAACAGAAGATGCAGAGGCAGTAGCAGAAGAAGCAGAAGATGCAGAAGCAGAAGGAGAAGCAGAAGGAAAAGCAGAAGAACGAGAAGGTGAAAGAGAAGGAGAAACAGAAGGAGAAGCAGAAGGAGAAGCAGAAGAAGGAGCAGGAGAAGGAAAAGCAGCAGGAGAAGCAGAAAGAGCAGCAGAAGGAGGAGCAGGAGATGCAGAAACAGGAGAAGCCTAAGCAGAACAAAAAGGAGAAGGACAAGAAGCAGAAGCAGAAGGAGAAGCAGATACAGAAGGAGAAGCAGAAAGAGAAGTAGGGGAAGCAGAAGAAGCTGAAGCAGGAGAAGCAGAAGCATAAGAATGCGAAGAATCAGAAGCAGAACCTGAAGCAGAAGGAGAAGCAGGAGAAGAAGAAGCAGAATCTGGAGAAGCAGAAGGAGAAGCATTAGCAGAAAGAGAATCAAAAGCAGAAGGAGAAGCAGAAGAAACAGAAGAAGTAGAAGCAGTAGCAGTGGTAGCAGAAGTAGAAGGAGAAGCAGAAGGAAAAGCAGAAGAACAAGAAGGTGAAGGGAAACAGAAGGAGAAGCAGTAGGAGAATAAGAAGGAGAAGCAGAAGAAGGAGAAGCAGAAGCAGAAGAAGATGCAGAAGGAGAAGCAGAAGCAGAACGAGAAGCAGGAAAAGCAGAAGAAGCAGAAGCAAAAGGAGAAGCAAAAGAAGGAGAAGTAGAAGCAGAGGCAGAAGAAGAAGCATAAGGAGAAGCACAAGCAGAAGGAGATGCAGAAGGAGAAGCAGGAGAAGCAGAAGAAGCAGAAGATGAAGGAGAAGCAGAAGTAGGAGAAGGAGAAGGAGGAGAAGCAGAAGCAGAAGGAGAAGCAGAAGCAGAATGAGAAGCAGAAAGAGAAGCAGGAGAAGCACAAGAAGCAGAAGCAGGAGAAGCCGAAAGAGAAGAAGCAGAAGAAGCACAATCAGAAGCAGAATTAGAAGCAGAAGCAGAAGGAGAAGCAGCAGAAAAAGTAGAACCAGAAATTCAGGCAGGAGAAACAGAAGAAGTAGAAGCAGAAGCAGAAGGAGAAGCAAAAAGAGAAGCAGTAGGAGAATTAGAAGAAGCAGCAGAAGGAGAAGCAGCAGAAGAAGCAGAAAAACAAGCAGGAGAAGCAGAAGCAGAAGGAGAAGTAGAAGCAGAAGAAGCAGAAGCAGAAGAAGAAGCAGTAGAAGCACAAGAAGCAGAAGCAGGAGATAAAGAAGAAGCATAAGAAGCAGAAGCAGAGGGAGAAACAGAAGAAGGAGAAAGAGCAGCAGAATGTGTAGCAGAAGGAGATGCAGAAGCAGAAAGAGAAGCAGAAACAGAAGGAGAAGAAGAAGGAGAAGTTGGAGAATCAGAAGAAGCAGAAGCAGAAGCAGAAAGAGAAGGAGAAGAAGGAGAAGGAGAAGCTAAAGGAGAAGGACAAGCAGGAGAATCAGAAGAAGCAGAAGCAGAAGCAGAAAGAGAAGGAGAAGAAGAAGGAGATGAATCAGAATCAGAAGAAGCAGAAGCAGAAATAGAAAGTGAAGCCGACGAAGAGAAGCAGAACGAGAAGCAGGAGAAGCAGGAGAAGCACAAGCGGGAGAAGCAGAAGAAGAAGAAACAGAAGAAGGAGAAGGAGCAGAAGCAGAAGGAGAAGCAGAAAGAGAAGCAGGAAAAGCAGAAGAAGCAGAAGCAGGAAAAGCAGAAGGAGAAGAAACAGGAGAAGGACAAGAAGCAGAAGCAGAAGCAGAAGAAGAAGCAGAAACAGAAGGAGAAGCCGAAAGAGAAAGAGGGGAAGCAGAAGAAGCAGAAGCAGGAGAAGCAGAAGCATAAGAATCCGAAGAAGAAGAAGCAGAACCTGAAGCAGAAGGAGAAGCAGGAGAAGCAGAAGAAGCCGAATCTGGAGAAGCAGAATGAGAAGCTGAAGTAGAAGCAGAAGAAGAAGCAGAATGAGAATCAAAAGCAGAAGGAGAAGCGGAAGAAACAGAAGAAGCAGAAGCAGTAGCAGTTGCAGCAGAAGCAGAAGGAGAAGCAGAAGGAAAAGCAGAAGAACGAGAAGGAGAAGGAGAAACAGAAGGAGAAGCAGAAGGAGAATCAGAAGGAGAAGCAGAAGAAGCAGAAGGAGAAGCAGAAGGAGAAACAGAAGCAGAAGAAACAGCAGAAAGAGAAGCAGAAGCAGAAGAAGATGCAGAAGGAGAAGCAGGAGAAGCAGAAGAAGCAGAAGCAGAAGGAGAAGTAGAAGAAGGAGAAGGAGAAGGAAGAGCCGCAGAAGCAATAGGAGAAGCAGAAAGAGAAGCAGAAGCAGAATGAGAAGCAGAAAGAGAAGCAGTAGAAGCAGAAGAAGCAGGAAAAGCAGAAGCAGAGGAAAGAGAAGAAGACGAAGAAGAAGAAGAAGCATAAGGAGAAGCATAAGGAGAAGTATAAGGAGAAGCAGTAGAAGCTGAAGAAGCAGAAGCAGGAGAAGCAGAAGCAGAAGAAAAAGAATAAGCAAAAGAAGCAGAAGCAGAAGCAGTGGGAGAAGCAGAAGAAGGAGAAGGAGAAGGAGCAGCAGAAGGAGAAGCAGAAGCAGAAAGAGAAGCAGAAACAGAAAGAGAACAAGAAGGAGAAGCAGGAGAATCAGAAGAAGCAGAAAGAGAAGGAGAAGAAGGAGAAGCAGAAGTAGAATCAGAAGAAACAGAAGAAGAAGAAGAAGAAGAAACAGAAGCAAAAGAAACAGAAGAAGGAGAAGAGCAGAAACAGAAGCAGAAGGAAAAGCAGAAGCAGAAGGAGAAGCAGAAAGAGAAGCAGCAGAACGAGAAGAAGCAGGAGAAGAAGAAGCAGAAGAAACAGGAGAAGCCGAAGAAGCGGAAGCAGAATCTGAAGCAGAAGGAGAAACAGAAGAAGCACAATCTGAAGCAGAAGCAGAAGAAACAGAAATAGTAGAATAAGCAGAAGAAGAAGCACCAGGAGAAGCAGAAGAACAAGAAGGAGAAGGCGAAAGAGAAGGATTAGGAGTAGGAGAAGCAAAAGGATAAGCTGAAGCAGAAAGAGACGCAGAAGGAAAAGCAGCACGAGAAGTAGGAGAAGCAGGAGAAACAGAAGCAAGAGAAGCAGAAGAAACAGAAGACGCAGAAGCAGAATGAGAAGCAGAAGGAGAAATTGAAGCAGAAGGAGAAGCAGAAGAAGGAGAAGGAGAAGTAGAAGCAGAAAGAGAAGCAGAACGAGAAGGAGGAGAAGCAGAAGCAGGAGAAGCAGAAACAGAAGAAACAGAAGAAGGAGAAGAAGCAGAAGGAGAAGCAGAAACAGAAGGAAAAGCAGAAAGAGAAGCAGAAGAAGCAGCAGCAGGAGAAGCAGAAGCAGAAGAAGCCGAAGAAGCAGAAGCAGAACCTGAAGCAGAAGGAGAAGCAGAAGAAGCAGAATCTGGAGAAGCAGAAGCAGAAAGAGAAGCAAAAGCAGAAGGAGAAGCAGAAGGAGAAGCAGAAGAAACAGAAGAAGCAGAGGCAGTAGCAGAAGAAGCAGAAGATGCAGAAGCAGAAGGAGAAGCAGAAGGAAAAGCAGAAGAACGAGAAGGAGAAGGAGAAGGAGAAACAGAATGAGAAGCAGAAAGAGAAGCAAATGAAGGAGCAGGAGAAGGAAAAGCAGCAGGAGAAGCAGAAAGAGAAGCAGAAGGAGAAGCAGGAGATGCAGAAACAGGAGAAGCAGAAGCAGAAGAAACAGGAGAAGGATAAGAAGAAGAAGCAGAAGGAGAAGCAGAAACAGAAGGAGAAGCAGAAAGAGAAGGAGGGGAAGCAGAAGAAGCAGAAGCAGACGGAGAATCAGAAGAAGGAGAAGGAGAAGCCAGAGCAGAAGAAGAAGCAGAAGGAAAAGCACAAGCAGAAGGAGATGCAGAAGGGGAAGCAGGAAATGCAGCAGACACAGAAGCACAAGGAGAAGAAGAAGGAGAAGAATCAGAATCAGAAGAAGCAGAAGCAGAAATAGAAAGCGAAGCCGACGAAGAGAAGCAGAACGAGAAGCAGGAGAAGCAGAAGAAGCACAAGCGGGAGAAGCAGAAGAAGAAGAAACAGAAGAAAGAGAAGGAGCAGAAGCAGGAGAAGCAGAAGGAGAAGCAGAAAGAGAAGCAGGAAAAGCAGAAGAAGCAGAAGCAGGAGAAGCAGAAGGAGAAGAAACAGGAGAAGGACAAGAAGCAGAAAGAGAAGCAGTAGAAGCAGAAGAGGCAGGAAAAGCAGAAGCAGAAGAAAGAGAAGAAGAAGAAGACGAAGAAGAAGAAGAAGCAGCAGCAGCATAAGGAGAAGCATAAGGAGAAGTATAAGGAGAAGCAGTAGAAGGAGAAGAAGCAGAAGCAGGAGAAGCTGAAGCAGAAGAAAAAGAATAAGCAAAAGAAGCAGAAGCAGAAGCAGTGAGAGAAGCAGAAGAAGGAGAAGGAGAAGGAGCAGCAGAAGGAGAAGCAGAAGCAGAAAGAGAAGCAGAAACAGAAGGAGAACAAGAAGGAGAAGCAGGAGAATCAGAAGAAGCAGAAAGAGAAGGAGAAGAAGGAGAAGCAGAAGTAGAATCAGAAGAAACAGAAGAAGAAGAAGAAACAGAAGCAAAAGAAACAGAGGAAGGAGAAGAGCAGAAGCAGAGCAGAAGCAGAAGCAGAAGCAGAAGGAGAAGCAGAAAGAGAAGCAGGAGAAGCAGAAGAAGCAGGAGAAGCAGAAGCAGAAGAAACAGGAGAAGCCGAAGAAGCAGAAGCAGAATCTGAAGCAGAAGGAGAAACAGAAGAAGCACAATCTGAAGCAGAAGCAGAAGAAACAGAAATAGTATAATAAGCAGAAGCAGAAGCACCAGGAGAAGCAGAAGAAGAAGAAGGAGAAGGCGAAAGAGAAGGATTAGGAGAAGGAGAAGCAAAAGTATAAGCAGAAGCAGAAAGAGACGCAGAAGGAGAAACAGCACGAGAAGTAGGAGAAGCAGGAGAAGCAGAAGCAGGAGAAGCAGAAGAAACAGAAGACGCAGAAGCAGAATGAGAAGCAGAAGGAGAAATTGAAGCAGAAGGAGAAGGAGAAGCAGAAGGAGAAGCTGAAGAAGGAGAAGGAGAAGCAGAAAGAGAAGCAGAAAGAGAAGCACAACGAGAAGCAGGAGAAGCAGAAGCAGGAGAAGCAGAAGCATAAGAATCCGAAGAAGCAGAAGCAGAACCTGAAGCAGAAGGAGAAGCAGGACAAGCAGAAGAATCAGAATC
>NW_012293634.1:0-6420 GCF_000151885.1 Dipodomys ordii | reverse complement strand
TCAGGAGAAGCAGGAGAAGCAGAAGCAGGAGAAGCAGAAGAAACAGAAGACGCAGATTGCAGAATGAGAAGCAGAAGGAGAAATTGAAGCAGAAGCAGAAGCAGAAGGAGAAACAGAAGCAGAAGGAGAAGCAGAAGAAGGAGAAGGAGAAGGAGAAGCAGAAAGAGAAGCCGAAATAGAAGCAGGAGAAGCAGAAGCAGGAGAAGCAGAAGAAGCAGCAGCAGGAGAAGCAGAAGCAGAACCTGAAGCAGAAGGAGAAGCAGGAGAAGCAGAATCTGGAGAAGCAGAAGGAGAAGCAGAGGCAGAAAGAGAAGCAAAAGCAGAAGGAGAAGCAGAACTAGAAGCAGAAGAAACAGAAGAAGCAGAGGCAGTAGCAGAAGAAGCAGAAGATGCAGAAGTAGAAGGAGAAGCAGAAGGAAAAGCAGAAGAACGAGAAGGTGAAGGAGAAGGAGAAACAGAAGGAGAAGCAGAAAGAGAAGCAGAAGAAGGAGCAGGAGAAGGAAAAGCAGCAGGAGAAGCAGAAAGAGCAGCAGAAGGAGGAGCAGGAGATGCAGAAACAGGAGAAGCATAAGCAGAACAAACAGGAGAAGGACAAGAAGCAGAAGCAGAAGGAGAAGCAGATACAGAAGGAGAAGCAGAAAGAGAAGGAGGGGAAGCAGAAGAAGCTGAAGCAGGAGAAGCAGAAGCATAAGAATCCGAAGAAGCAGAAGGAGAACCTGAAGCAGAAGGAGAAGCAGGAGAAGCAGAAGAAGCAGAATCTGGAGAAGCAGAAGGAGAAGCAGAAGGAGAAGCAGAAGCAGAAAGAGAATCAAAAGCACAAGGAGAAGCAGAAGAAACAGAAGAAGTAGAAGCAGTAGCAGTTGTAGCAGAAGCAGAAGGAAAAGCACAAGAACAAGAAGGAGAAGGAGAAACAGAAGGAGAAGCAGTAGGAGAATAAGAAGGAGAAGCAGAAGAAGGAGAAGCAGAAGCAGAAGAAGATGCAGAAGGAGAAGCAGAAGAAGCAGAAGCAGAAGGAGAAGCAGGAAAAGCAGAAGAAGCAGAAGCAAAAGGAGAAGCAAAAGAAGGAGAAGGAGAAGCAGAGGCAGAAGAAGAAGCATAAGGACAAGCACAAGCAGAAGGAGATGCAGAAGGAGAAGCAGGAGAAGCAGAAGAAGCAGAAGATGAAGGAGAAGCAGAAGGAGGAGAAGGAGAAGGAGGAGAAGCAGAAGCAGAAGGAGAAGCAGAAGCGGAATCAGAAGCAGAAAGAGAAGCAGGAGAAGCACAAGAAGCGGAAGCAGGAGAAGCCGAAAGAGTAGAAGAAGAAGAAGCAGAATCAGAAGCAGAATTAGAAGCAGAAGCAGAAGGAGAAGCAGCAGAAGAAGTAGAACCCAGAAATTCAGGCAGGAGAAACAGACGAAGTAGAACAGAAGCAGAAGGAGAAGCAAAAAGAGAAGCAGTAGGAGAAGTAGAAGAAGCAGCAGAAGGAGAAGCAGCAGAAGAAGCAGAAAAACAAGCAGGAGAAGCAGAAGCAGAAAGAGAAGGAGAAGGAGAAGCAGGAGAAGCTGAAGAAGCAGAAGCAGGAGAAGCAGAATGAAAAGCAGAAGAAGGAGAAATTGAAACAGAAGAAGATGCAGAAGGAGAAGCAGAAGCAGTAGTAGAAGCAGAAGAAGGAGAAGCAGAAGGAGAAGCATAAAGAGAAACAGAAGGAGAAGCAGGAGAACAGAAGCAGGAGAAGCAGAATCAAAAGAAATGGAAGAAGGATAAAAAGCAGAAGCAGAAAGAGAAGCAGAAACAGAAGGAGAAGCAGAAATAGAAGCAGAAGAAGCTGAAGAAGCAGAAGAAGAACCTGAAGCAGAAGGAGAAGCAGGAGAAGCAGAAGAAGCAGAATCTGGAGAAGAAGGAGAACCAGAAGGAGAAGCAGAAGCAGAAAGAGAAGCAAAAGCAGAAGGAGAAGCAGAAAGAGAAGCAGAAGAAACAGAAGAAGCAGAAGCAGAAGCAGTAGCAGAAGAAGCTGAAGATGCAGAAGCAGATAGAGAAGCAGCAGGAATAGCAGAATAACGAGAAGGAGAAACAGAAGGAGAAGAAGAATGAGAAGCAGAAGGAGAAGCAGGAAAAACAGAAGAAGCAGAAACAGACGGAGAAGCAGAAGAAGGAGAAGCAGAAGCAGAAGAAGAAGCAGAAGGAAAAGCACACGCAGAAGGAGATGCAGAAGGAGTAGCAGGAGAAGCAGAAGAAGCAGAAGCAGAAGGAGAAGAAAAAGGAGAAGAAACACAATCAGAAGAAGCAGAAGGAGAAGTAGAAAGAGAAGCCGACGAAGAGAAGCAGAACGAGAAGCAGGAGAAGCAGAAGAAGCAGAGCGGGAGAAGCAGAAGAAGAAGAAACAGAAGAAATAGAAGGAGCAGAAGCAGAAGGAGGAGCAGAAGCAGAAGGAGAAGCAGAAGGAGAAGCAGGAAAAGCAGAAGCTGGAGAAGCCGAAGCAGAAGAAACAGAAGAAGGGGAAGAAGCAGAAGGAGAAGCAGAAACAGAAGGAAAAGCAGAAAGAGAAGCAGGAGAAGCAGAAGAAGCAGCAGCAGAAGAAGCAGAAGTAGAAGAAGCCGAAAAAGCAAAAGCAGAACCTGAAGCAGAAGGAGAAGCAGGACAAGCAGAAGAAGCAGAATCTGGAGAAGCAGAAGGAGAAGCAGAAGCAGAAATAGAAGCAAAAGCAGAAGGAGAAGCAGAAGAAACAGAAGAACCAGAGGCAGTATCAGAAGAAGCAGAAGATTCAGAAGCAGAAGGAAAAGCAGAAGAACTAGAAGAAGGAGAAGGAGAAACAGGAGTAGAAGCAGAAAGAGAAGCAGAAGAAGGAGCAGTAGAAGGAAAAGCGGCTGGAGAAACAGAAAGAGCAGCAGAAGGAGAAGCAGGAAATGCAGAAACAAGAGAAGAACAAGCAGAAGAAACAGGAGAAGGACAAGAAGCAGAAGCAGAAGGAGAAGCAGAAAGAGAAGGAGGGGAAGCAGAAGAAGCAGAAGCAGGAGAAGCAGAAGCATAAGAATCCGAAGAAGCAGAAGGAGAACCTCAGGGAGAAGGAGAAGCAGGAGAAGCAGAAGAAGCAGAATCTGGAGAAGCAGAATGAGAATCAGAAGGAGAAGCAGAAGCAGAAAGAGAATCAAAAGCAGAAGGAGAAGCAGAAGAAACAGAAGAAGTAGAAGCAGTAGAAGTTGTAGCAGAAGCAGAACGAGAAGCAGAAGGAATAGCAGAAGAACAAGAAGGAGAAGGAGAAACAGAAGGAGAAGCAGAAGGAGAAGTAGAAATTGAAGCAGGTAAAGCAGAAGAAGAAGAAGCAGAAGAAGAATAAGAAGGAGAAGAAGAAGAAGGAGAAGGAGAAGCAGAAGCAGAAATATATGCAGAATGAAAAGCAGATGAAGCAGACGCAGAAGGGAGAAGTAGGAAATGCAGATAAGCTGAAGCTAAAGGAGAAGCATAAGAATGGAGAAGGAGAAGGAGAAGCAGAGGCAGAAGAAGAAGCATAAGGCCAAGCACAAGCAAAAGGAGATGCAGAAGGAGAAGCAGAAGAAGCAGAAGATGAAGGAGAAGCAGAAGTTGGAGAAGGAGAAGGAGGAGAAGCAGAAGCAGAAGGAGAAGCAGAAGCGGAATGAGAAGCAGAAAGAGAAGCAGGAGAAGCACAAGAAGCAGAAGCAGGAGAAGCCGAAAGAGAAGAATCAGAAGAAGCAGAATCAGAATCAGAAGTAGAAGCAGAAGCAGAAGGAGAAGCAGCAGAAGAAGTAGAATTAGAAATTCAGGCAGGAGAATGAGAAGAAGCAGAAGCAGAAGCAGAAGGCGAAGCAAAAAGAGAAGGAGAAGGAGAAGAAGCAGCAGAAGGAGAAGCAGCAGAAGAAGCAGAAAAACAAGCAGGAGAAGCAGAAGCACAAAGAGAAGTAGAAGCAGGAGAAGCAGAAGCAGAAGAAGAAGCAGTAGAAGCATAAGAAGCAGAAGCAGGAGAAGCAGAAACAGAAGAAATAAAGAAGCATAAGATGCAGAAGCAGATGGAGAAACAGAAGAAGGAGAAAGAGCAGCAGAATGTGAAGCAGAAGGAGATGCACAAGCAGAACGAGAAGCAGAAACAGAAGTAGAAGAAGGAGAAGTTGGAGAATCAGAAGAAGCAGAAGCAGAAGCAGAAAGAGAAGGAGAAGAAGGAGAAGGAGAAGCAGAAGGAGAAGGACAAGCAGGAGAAGCAGAAGAAGCAGAAGCAGGAGAAGCAGAAGAAGAAGAAACAGAAGAAAGAGAAGGAGCAGAAAGAGAAGCAGAAGCAGAAGGAGAAGCAGAAAGAGAAGCAGAAGAAGCAGTAGCAGGAGAAGCAGAATAGAAGAAACAGAAGAAGCCCAAGAAGCAGAAGGAGAACCTGAAGCAGAAGGACAAGCAGAAGCAGCAGAAGCTGGAAAAGCAGAAGCAGAAGAAACAGAACAAGGAGAAGAAGCAGAAGCAGAACGAGAAGCAGAAGAAGAAGAAGGAGAAAGAGAAGGATTAGGAGTAGGAGGAGCAGAAGGAGAATCAGAAGCAGAAAGAGAAGCAGAAGGAGAAGCAGAAGGAGAAACAGAAGAAGCAGAAGTAGGAGAAGCAGAAGCAGAAGCAGAATGAGAAGCACAAGAAGGAGAAATTGAAGGAGAAGGAGAATGAGACGGAGAAGCAGAAGGAGAAGTAGGAAAAGCAGAAGAAGAAGCAGGAGAAGGAGAAGCAGAAGAAACAGAAGAAGGAGAAGAGCAGAAGCAGAAGCAGACGGAGAAGCAGAAGCAAAAGGAGAAGCAGAAGAAGCAGAAGCTGAAGCAGAAGAAGAAGAAACAGAAAAAGCAGAAGAAGCAGAAGAAGAAGCAGCAGGAGAAGCAGAAGAAGAATAAGGAGAAGTAGAAAGAGAAGGATTAGGAGTAGGAGAAACAGAAGGATAAGCAGAAGCAGAAAGAGAAGGAGAATGAGAAGGAGAAGCAGGAGCAGTAGTAGAAGCAGAAGAAGGAAAAGCAGAAGGAGAAGCATAAAGAGGAACAGAAGGAGAAGCAGGAGAAGCAGAATCAGAAGAAATAGAAGAAGGAGAAGAAGCAGAAGCAGAAAGAGAAGCAGAAACAGAAGGAGAAGCAGAAATAGAAGCAGAAGAAGCCGAAGAAGCAAAAGCAGAACCTAAAGCAGAAGGAGAAGCAGGAGAAGCAGAAGAAGCAGAATCTGGAGAAGAAGAAGGAGAACCAGAAGGAGAAGCAGAAGCAGAAAGAGAAGCAAAAGCAGAAGGAGAAGCAGAAGGAGAAGCAGAAGAAACAGAAGAAGCAGAATCAGTAGCAGAAGAAGCTGAAGATGCAGAACCAGAAAGAGAAGCAGAAGGAATAGCAGAAGAACGAGAAGGAGAAATAGAAGGAAAAGCAGAAGGAGAAGCAGGAAAAGCAGAAGAAAGAGAAGCAGATGGAGAAGCAGAAGAAGGAGAAGGAGAAGCCGGAGCAGAAGAAGAAGCAGAAGGAAAAGCACAAGCAGAAGGAGATGCAGAAGGAGAAGCAGGAAATGCAGAAGACGCAGAAGCAGAAGGAGAAGAAGAAGGAGAAGAATCAGAATCAGAAGAAGCAGAAGCAGAAATAGAAAGAGAAGCCGACGAAGAGAAGCTGAACGAGAAGCAGGAGAAGCAGAAGAAGCACAAGCGGGAGAAGCAGAAGAAGAAGAAACAGAAGAAGGATAAGGAGCAGAACCAGAAGGATAAGCAGAAGGAGAAGCAGAAAGAGAAGCAGGAAAAGCAGAAGAAGCAGAAGCAGGAGAAGCAGAAGGAGAAGAAACAGGAGAAGGACAAGAAGCAGAAAGAGAAGCAGTAGAAGCAGAAGAGGCAGGAAAAGCAGAAGCAGAAGAAAGAGAAGAAGCAGAAGACGAAGAAGAAGAAGAAAGAGAAGCAGCAGCATAAGGAGAAGCATAAGGAGAAGCATAAGGAGAAGTATAAGGAGAAGTAGTAGAAGGAGAAGAAGCAGAAGCAGGAGAAGCTGAAGCAGAAGAAAAAGAATAAGCAAAAGAAGCAGAAGCAGAAGCAGTGAGAGAAGCAGAAGAAGGAGAAGGAGAAGGAGAAGGAGCAGCAGAAGGAGAAGCAGAAGCAGAAACAGAAGGAGAACAAGAAGGAGAAGCAGGAGAATCAGAAGAAGCAGAAAGAGAAGGAGAAGAAGGAGAAGCAGAAGTAGAATCCGAAGAAACAGAAGAAGAAGAAGCAGAAGAAACAGAAGCAAAGAAACAGAAGAAGGAGAAGAGCAGAAGCAGAAGCAGAAGGAGAAGCAGAAGCAGAAAGAGAAGCAGAAAGAGAAGCAGGAGAACCAGAAGAAGCAGGAGAAGCAGAAGCAGAAGAAACAGGAGAAGCCGAAGAAGCAGAAGCAGAATCTGAAGCAGAACGAGAAACAGAAGAAGCACAATCTGAAGCAGAAGAGAGAACAGAAATAGTAGAATAAGCAGAAGCAG
>NW_012293633.1:0-6424 GCF_000151885.1 Dipodomys ordii | reverse complement strand
GCGAGGACACAGCGGGACACAGTGGGGGACACAGCGAGGAAACAGCGGGGGACACAGCGGGGGACACTGCGAGACACAGTGGGGAACACAGCGAGGACACAGTGGGGGACACAGCGGGGGACACTGCGGGACACAGCGGGACACAGCGTCGATACAGCGGGGACACAGCTTTACACAGCGTGGTACACAGCTGTGGACACAACGGGACACAGTGGGGTCACAACGGGACACAGCGGAACACAGTGGGACACATCGGGGACAAAGGGTGAGACACAGCGTGGGACAGAGCGGGAGACAGAGGGGGACACAGCGAGGACACAGTGGGACACAGCGGGGGAAACAGCGGGACACAGCGGTAGACAAAGGGGGACAGAGCGGGGGACACAGCGGGACACAGCGTGGACAGAGCGGTACACAGCGGTGGACACAGCGAGGACCCAGCGGGACCCAGCGGGACACAGCGTCGATACAGCGGGGACAGAGTGGGCCACAGCGGGACACAGCAGGAACAAAGCAGTAGACACAGCAGGACACAGCAGGGGACACAGCGGGACACAGCCGGGGACACAGGGAGGACAGAGCGGGACACAGCGGAGACACAGCGGGGACTCAGCGGGGGACACAGCGGGGGACAAAGCGGGACACCACGGGACACAGCGGAACACAGCGGGGACAAGGAGGAGACAGAGCAGGACACAGCGAGGACACAGTGGGACAAAGCAGGGTACACAGCAGGGGACACAGCAGGACACAGCGGGACACAGCAGGGGACACAGTAGGACACAGCGGGGGACAAAACGAGGACACAGCGGGATACAGCGGGGGACACAGCGAGGACACAGCGAGGGACACACCGGGGGACACAGCGGAACACAGCAGGGAACACAGCGAGGACACAGCGGGACCCAGGAGGACACAGCGTCGATACAGCGGGGATACAGCGTTACACAGTGTGGTACACATCTGTGGACACAAGGGGACACAGTGTGGGCACAGCGGGACACAGCGGGACACAGTGGGACAAAGCAAGGACAAATCGTGAGACACAGCGAGGGACAGAGCTCGAGACAGCGGGGGACACAGCTAGGACACAGCAGGGCACAGCGGGACACAGCAGGGACAGAGCGGGACACAGCGGGACACAGCGGGACACAGCGGGGGACCCAGCGGGACCCAGCGGGGAACCCAGCGAGGACACAGCAGGACAAAGCGGGGGACACAGCGGTGACAAAGCTGGACACAACAGAGTACATAGCAGCACCCAGCGGGACACAGCGTCGATACAGCAGGGACACAGCATTATACAGTATGGTACACAGCTGTGGACACAACGGGACACAGTGGGGGCACAGCGGGACACAGCGGGACACAGTGGGACAAAGCAAGGACAAATCGTGAGACACAGCGAGGGACAGAGCTCGAGACAGCGGGGGACACAGCTAGGACACAGCAGGGCACAGCGGGACACAGCAGGGACAGAGCAGGGACACAGCGGGACACAGCGGGACACAGCGGGGGACCCAGCGGGACCCAGCGGGGAACCCAGCGAGGACACAGCAGGACAAAGCGGGGGACACATTGGTGACAAAGCTGGACACAACCGAGTACATAGCAGCACCCAGCGGGACACAGCGTCGATACAGCAGGGACACAGCATTATACAGTATGGTACACAGCTGTGGACACAACGGGACACAGTGGGGGCACAGCGGGACACAGCGGAACACAGTGGGACACAGCAGGGCAAAGCATGAGACACAGTGGGGGACAGAGAGTGACACAGCGGGGGACACAGCGAGGGCACAGCGGGACACAGCGGGGGAAACAGCGGGACACAGCGGTGGACACAGCGGGACACAGCGGTGGACACAGCGAGGACACAGCGAGGACACAGCGGGATCCAGCGGGACACAGCGTAGATACAGAGGGGACAGAGTGGGCCACAGCGGGGTACACAGCTGGAGACACAACGGGGCACATCGGGGGACACAGCAAGGACTCAGCGGAACACAGCGTGGGACACAGTGAGGACACAGGGGCACACAGCGGGACACAGCAGGAACACAGCAGTAGACACAGCGGGAAACAGCAGGGTCACAGCGGGACACAGCGGGGGACACAGGGATGACAGAGCGCGACACAGCGGGGACACAGCGGGGACTCAGCGGGGGACACAGCGGGGGACAAAGCGGGACACACGGGACACAGCGGGAAACAGCGGTAACACAGCGGTAACCCTGCGGGGACACAGCGGGACACAGCAGGGGACACAGCAAGGACAGAGCGGGACACAGCAGGGGACACAGCGAGGACACAGCGGGGGACACTGCGAGACACAGCGGGGAACACAGCGAGGACACAGCGGGACCCAGCGGGACACAGCGTCGATACACCGGGGACACAGCGTTACACAGCGGGGTACACAGCTGTGGACACAACGGGAGACAGTGGGGGCACAGAGGGACACAGCAGAACACAGTGGGACACAGCGGGGACAAAGCGTGAGACACAGAGGGGGACAGAGCGGGAGACAGCGGGGGAAACAGCGAGGACACAGCGGGACACAGCGGGGGACACAGCGGGACACAGTGGTGTACACAGCGGGACAGAGCGGGGTCACAGCGGGACATAGAGGTGGACACAGCGGAACACAGCGGTGGACACAGCGAGGACACAGCAGAAGCCAACGGGACACAGGGTAGATACAGCGGGGACAGAGTGGGCCACAGCGGGGTACACAGTTGGGGACACAAACGGGGCACATCGGGGGACACAGCAAGGACTCAGCGGAACACAGCGTGGGACACAGTGAGGACACAGAGAGGACACAGCGGGACACAGAGGGACACAGCAGGAACAAAGCAGTAGACACAGCGGGACACAGCAGGGGACACAGTGGGACACAGCGGGGGACACAGGGAGGACAGAGCGGGACAAGGCGGGGACAAAGCGGGAACTCAGCGGGGGACACAGCGGGGGACAAAGCAGGACACCACGGGACACAGCGGGACACAGCAGGGACAAGGGGGAGACAGAGCGGGACACAGCGAGGACACAGCGGGACACAGCGGGGGACACAGCAGGACACAGCGGGGGACACAGCGAGGACACAGCGGGACACAGCGAGGGACACAGCAAGGACACAGCGGAGGACACTGCGGGACACAGCAGGGAACACAGCGAGGACACAGCGAGACCCAGCGGGACACAGCGTCGATACAGTGGGGATACAGCGTTACACAGTGTGGTACACATCTGTGGACACAAGGGGACACAGTGGGGGCACAGCGGGACACAGCGGGACACAGTGGGACAAAGCAAGGACAAATCGTGAGACACAGCGGGGGACAGAGCGGGAGACAGCGGGGGACACAGCGAGGACACAGCTGGGCACAGCGGGACACAGCAGGGACAGAGCAGGACACAGCGGGACACAGCGGGGGACACAGCGGGACACAGCGGGACACAGCGGGGGACGCAGCGAGGACACAGCGGGACAAAGCGGGACAAAGCAGGGGACACAGCGGTGAAACAGCTGGACAAAACGGAGTACATAGCGGGACACAGCACGCACACAGGGGGACACAGCGGGACACAGCGTGACACAGCAGGGACACAGCGGGATACAGTGGGACACAGCGGGGGCCCCAGCGGGACCCAGCGGGGGACCCAGTTAGGACACAGCGGGACACAGCTGGGGACACAGCGAGGACACAGCGGTGACACAGCTGGACACAACGAAGTCCACAGCGGGACACAGCGGGCACACAGCGGGGACACAGCGGGACACAGCGGGGAACACAGGGAGGACACAGCATGACCCAGTGGGACACAGCGTCGATACAGCGGGGACACAGCGGGACACAGCGGGGTACACAGCTGTGGACACAACGGGACACAGTGTGGGCACAGCGGGACACAGCGGGACACAGTGGGACACAGATGGGATAAAGCGTGAGACACAGCGGGGTACACAGGGGGGACACAACGGGACACAGCGTGGGACACAGCGAGGACACAGTGGGACACAGCAGGACACAGCGGGGACACTGCGGGAACATAGCGGGACACAGTGGGGTACACAGCGGGACACAGCGGGACACAGCTTGGGACACAGCGGGGATACAGCGGGACACAGCGGGGGACACAGCTCGGATACAGCGGGACACAGCGGGACACAATGGGGACACAAAGGGGACTCAGTGGGGGAAACAGCGGGGGAAAAAGCGGGACACCATGGGACACAGTGTGACACAGCAGGACACAGAGGGAACACTGCGTCGACACAGCGGGACAAAGCGGGGGACACAGCGGGACACAGCGGGGGACACAGCGGGGGACAGTGGAGACAAAGAGAGGACACAGTGGGACACAGTGGTGACACAGCTGGACACAACGGAGTACACAGCGGGACACAGCGGGCACAAAGCGGGTACAGAGCGGGACACAGCGGGACATATAGCGGGGGACACAGCGGGACACAGAGGGGGACACAGTGAGGACACAGTGAGACCCAGCAGGGACACAGTGAGGACACAGCGGTGACACAGCTGGACACAACGAAGTACACAGCGGGACACAGCGGGCACACAGCGGGGACACAGCGGGACACAGCGGGGAACACAGGAAGGACACAGCAGGACACAGCGTCGATACAGCGGGGACACAGCGCGACACAGCGGGGTACACACCTGTGGACACAACGGGACACAGTGGGGGACACAGCGAGGACACAACAGGACACAGCGGGGACACTGTAAGGACACAGCTGGACAAAGCGGGGGACACAGCGGGACACAGCGGGACACAGTGGGGACACTGCGGGGACACAGCGGGACACAGCGGGGGACACAGCGGGGGACAGCGGAGACAGAGAGGGGACACAGCGAGACGCAGCGTTGACACAGCCTGACACAAAGGAGTACACAGCGAGGACACAGAAGGGACAGAGCGGGACACAATGGGACACAGCGGGACACAGCTGGACACAACGGAGTACACAGCGGGACACAGCGGGACACAGCGGGGGACACAGTGGGGGACACAGCGGGACACAGCGGGGAACACAGCGAGGACACAGCGGGACAAAGAGAGACAAAGCGGGGGACACAGGGTGGACACAGCGGGACTCAGTGGGGGACACAGCAGTACACAGCGGGACACAGAAGGACACAGCGGGGGACACAGAGGGGTACAGAGCGGTACACAGCGAGGACACAGCGGGACACAGCGGGACACAGCGTTGATACAGCGGGGACACAGCAGGACACAACGGGGTACACAGCTGGGGACACAACGGCACACAGGGGGGGACACAGCGAGGAAACAGCGGGACACAGCAAGG
Organism: Dipodomys ordii; assembly: GCF_000151885.1. NCBI lineage: Eukaryota > Metazoa > Chordata > Mammalia > Rodentia > Heteromyidae > Dipodomys > Dipodomys ordii. Next base: position 1,080 of record NW_012293633.1, on the reverse strand, counting down.
ACACAGCGGGACACAGCGGGGGACACAGCGAGGAAACAGGGGGACACAGCGGGACACAGCTAGGGACAAAGTGGGGGACAGCGGGGGACACAGCAAAGACACAGCAGGACACCATGGGACACAGTGTGACACAGCGGGACACAGCGGGGGACCCATCGAGGACACAGCGGGATATATTGGGGGACACAGAGAGGACACAGCGGGGGACACAGCGGGGACACAGCGGGACACAGCGGGGAACACTGCGAGGGCACAGCGGGACCCAGTGGGACACAGCGTTGATACAGTGGGGACACAGCGTTACACAGCGTGGTACACAGCTGTGGACACAACGGGACACAGTGGGGGCACGGCGGGACACAGCGGGACACAGTTGGACACAGCGGGGAGAAAGCGTGAGACAAAGCGGGGGACAGAGCGGGAGACAGAGGGGGACACAGCGAGGACACAACGGGACACAGCGGTGACAAAGCGGGGGACACAGAGGGACACAGCGGCAGACACAGAGGGGGAGACAGCAGGACACAGCGGGACACAGCAGGGGACACAGTTGGGACACAGTGGGACACAGCGGGGCACACAGCGAGGACACATTGGGACACAGCGGGGACACAGCGGGACTCAGCAGGCGACACAGCAGTACACAGCGGGACAATGCGGGACACAGCAGGGGACACAGAGGGGTACACAGCGGGACACAGCGGGGATCACAGCGAGGACACAGCGGGACCCAGCGGGACACAGCGTCGATACAGCGGGTACACAGCATTACACAGCGTGTTACACAGCTGTGGACACCACGGGACACCGTGGGGACACAGCGGGACACAGCGGGACACAGTGGGACAAAGCAAGGACAAATCGTGAGACACAGCGAGGGACATAGCTGGAGACAGCGGAACACAGTGGGACACAGCGGGAGACACAGCGGGTACCAGCGGAGGACCCAGCTAGGACACAGTGGGACACAGCTGGGGACACAGCGAGGACACAGCGGGGGACACAGCGGAGGACACAGCGGGACACAGCGTAGGAACAGCGTAGATACAGCGAGGACACAGCGTTACACAGCGTGGTACA
>NW_012293632.1:0-6425 GCF_000151885.1 Dipodomys ordii | reverse complement strand
CAGCGGCACACAGCGGGACACAGCGGGGGACACAGCAGGGGCACAGCGGAGACAGAGAGGGGCAAAAGCGAGACACAGCAGTGATACAGCTGGACACAACGGAGTACACAGCGGGACACAGCGGGCACACAGCAGGACACAGCAGGGACCGAGCTGGACATAGCGGGACACAGCGAAACACAGCGTGGGACACAGCGGGACACAGCGGGGGACCCAACAGGACACAGCGGGACACAGCAGGGGACACAGCTGGGGACACAGAGGGACACAGCGGGGAACATAGCGAGGACACAACGTGAACCAGCAGGACACAGAGTCGATACAGCGGGGACACAGGGTTACACAGCGTGGTACCCAGCTGTGGACACAACGGGACAGAGCGGGGGCACAGCGAGACACAGCGGGACACAGCGAGGACACAGCGGGACACATTGGTGACACAGCGGGGAAAACAGCAGGACACAGCAGCGGACACAGCGGGGGACACAGCGCGACACAGCAAGACATAGCATGGACACGGCAGTAGACACATCGGGACATAGCGGGGGACACAGCTGGGGACACAACGGGACACAGCGGTGGACACAGCGAGGACACAGCAGGACCCACCGGGACCCAGTGGGGGACACAGCGAGGACACAGCAGGTCACAGTGGGGGACACAGCGAGGACAAAGCGGGGGACACAGCGGGACACAACGGGGAACACAACGAGGACACAGCGGGATACAGCGTCGATACAGCGGGGACACAGCGTTACATAGTGTGGTACACAGCTGTGGACTCAACGGGACACAGTGGGGCACAGCCGGACACAGCGGGACACAGTGGGACACAGCGGGGAAAAAGCGTGAGACACAGCAGGGGACAGAGAGGGTGACAGCAGGGGACACAGCGAGGACACAGCGGGACACAGCGGTGACATAGCGGGGACTCAGGGGGTGACACAGCGGGACACAGCGGGGGACACAGCGGGACACAGCGCGGGACAAGGCGGGACACAGTGTGGGACAGAGCGTGGGACACAGCAAGACACAGAGGAGACAAAACTGGACACAGCGGGACACAGCGGGACACAGCTTGGGACACAGCGGGGACAAAGCGGCAGACAGCGGGGGACACAGCGAGGACACAGCGGGACAAAGCGGCGACACAGAGGGGACTCAGCGGGACAAAGCGGGGGACACAGCGTGACACAGTGGGACACAGCAGTGGACACAGCGGGGGACAGCGGAGACACAGCAGGGACACAATGGGACACAGTGGGACAAAGAGGGAGACACAGCGGGACACAGCAGGCACACAGCGGGGACACAGAGGGGCACAGCGGGGACAGAGCGGGACACAACAGGGAACACAGGAAGGAAACAGCGGTACCCAGTGGGACACAGCGTCGATACAGCGGGACACAGCGGGGTACACAGCTGGGAACACAACGGGACACAGCGGGGGATACAGCGAGGACACAGTGTGACCCAGCAGGACACAGCGGGGACCCAGCGGGACCCAGCGGGGAAACCAGCGAGGACATAGTGGGACACAGCGGGGGACACAGCGAGAACACAGCGGGGGACACAGCGAGGACACAGCGGGACCCAGCGGGACACAGCGTCGATACAGCGGGCACACAGCGTTACACAGCGTGGTACACAGCTGTAGACACAACGGGACTCAGTGGGGGCACAGCGGGACACAGCGGGACACAGTGGGACACAGCGGGGACAAAGCGTGAGACACAGCGGGGGACAGAGCTGGAGACAGCGGGGGACACAGCGAGGACACAGTGGGACACAGCGATGACAAGGCGGGGACTCAGCGGGGGACACAGCGGGGGACAAAGAGGGACACCACGGAACACAGCGGGACACAGCGGGAAACAGCAGTGACCCTGCCTGGACACAGTGGGACACAGCGGGGGACACAGCGGGGGACAGTGGAGACAGAGAGTGGCCACAGCGAGACAAGGCGGTGACATAGCTGGACACAGCGGGGTACACAGCGGGACACAGCGGGCACACAGCGGGGACACAGCGGGACACAGCGGGACACTGCAGGGACACAGTGGGACACAGCGGGACAAAGCGGGCGACACAACGGGACACAGCAGGCGACACAACGGGACACAGCAGGCACAAAGCTGTGACACAGCGGGACACAGAGGGACACAGCGGGTACAGAGCGGGACACAGACGGACACAGCGGGACACAGCGGGGGACACAGCGGGACACAGTGGGGGACCCAGTGAGGACACAGCGGGACACAGCAGGGGACACAGCGAGGACACAGCGGGGGACACAGCGGGACACAGCGGGGAACACAGCGAGGACACAGTGGGACACAGCGGGGGACACAGTGAGGACACAGCGGGACACAGCCGGGGAAAAAGCGGGACATACCGGGGACACAGCAGTGGACAAAGTGGGACACAGCGGGGGACACAGCCGGACACAGCGGGGGAAACAGTGGGGGACACAGCGGGACACAATGGGACACAGCGGGGGATACATGGGTGACACTGCGGGACACAGCAGGGACACAGCGGGACTCAGCGGGGGACACAGCAGTATACAGCAGGACACAGCGGGGACACAGCAGGGACACAGCGGGGGACACAGCGGGACAACGCGGGACACAACGGGGAACACAGCGGGACACAGAGGGGGACACAGAGGGGTACACAGCGGGACACAGCTGGGAACACAGCGAGGACACAGCGGGACAAAGTGGGACACAGCGTCGATACAGCGGGAACACAGCAGGACAGAGCGGGGACACAGCTGGGGACACATCGGGACACATCGCGGGACACAGCGAGGACCCAGCGGAACACAGCGTGGGACACAGCGAGGACACAGCGGGACACAGCGGGACACAGCGGGGACACAGCAGAAGACACAGCCTGAACCGTGGGGGACACAGCGGGACACAGCGGGGACTCACCGGGGGACACAGCGGGGGACACCAGGGTACACAGTTGGAAACAGCGGGACACAGCGGGGAAACTGCGGGAACATAGCGGGACACAGCGTGGTACACAGCGTGACACAGCAGTGGACACAGCGGGACACAACGGGACACAGCGGGGAACACAGCGAGGACACAGTAGGTCACAGCGGGACACAGCGTGGGACAAAGCAGGAGACAGCGGGGAACACAGCGAGGACACAGCTGGACACAGCGGTGTACACAGCGGGACAAAGCGGGGGACACAGAAGGGTACACAGAGGGACACAGAGAGAAACACAGCGAGGTCACAGCGGGGGCCAAAGCAGGACAACACGGGACACAGTGTTACACAGTGGGACACAGCGGGTCACAGCCGGGGATACTGCGGGACACAGCGGGGGACACAGAGGTGTACACAACGGGACACAGCCGGGAACACAGCGCGGACACAGCAGGACACACCGGGACACAGCGTCAATACAGCGGGGACAGAGCGGGTCACAGCAGGGACACAGCGGGACACAGCGGGGACACAGCAGGACACAGCGGGACACAGCGGGGGACACAGCGGAACACAGCTTGGGACACAGTGAGGACAAAGCGGGACACAGCGGGACACAGTGGGGACACAGCAGGGACACAGCAGGGACACAGCGGGGGACACAGCGGGGTACACAGCGGGACACAACGGGGAACACAGCGAGGACACAGCGGGACCCAGCAGGACACAGCGTCGATACAGCGGAGACACAGCGGGACACAGCGGGGTACACAGCTGGGGACACAACGGGACACAGCAGTGGACACAGCGACGACAGAGCGGGACACAGCGGGTACACTGCGGGAACATAGCAGGACACAGCGTGGTACATAGCGGTACACAGCGGGGTCACAGAGTGGTACACAGCGGGACACAGCGGGAAACACAACGAGGTCACAGCGGGGGACAAAGCGGGACAACACGGGACACAGTGTGACACAGCAGGACACAGCGGGACACAGTGGGACACAGCGGGGGACACAGGGAGGACAGAATAGGACAGAGAGGTGACACAGCGGGACACAGCGGGGACACCGCTGGACACAGCAGGGTACACAGAGGGACACAGCTGGCACACAGTGGGGACACAGCGGGACACAGCGGGGACAGAGCAGGACAGAGCCTGACACAGCGAGGACACATTGGGCCACAGCGGGACACAGAGGAACTCAGCGGGAGACACAGCAGTACACAGCGGGACACAGTGTGACACAGCGGGGAGACAGCAGGGACACAGTGGGGGACACAGCGGGACACAGCAGGTCACAGCGGGGGACACAGCGGGACACAGCAAGGGACACAGAGGGGTTCACAGCGGGACACAGCGGGGAACACAGCGCGGACACAGCGGGACAGAGCGGGACAAAGCATCGATACAGCGGGCACAGTGAGGGTCACAGCAAGGACACAGCGGGACACAGCGGGACACAGTGGGGGACACAGGGGGACACAGCGGGACACAGCAGTGGACACAGCGGGACACAGCGTGGGACACAGCAAGGACACAGCGGGACACAACGGGACACAGCGGGACACAGCGGGGATACAGCGGGTCACAGCGGGAAACAGCATGGGACAAAGCAGGAGACAGCGGGGGACACAGCGAGGACACAGCTGGACACAGCTTGGTACACAGCGGGACACAGCGGAGGACACAGAAGGGTACACAGCGGGACACAGAGAGAAACACAGCGAGGTCACAGCGGGGGCCAAAGCAGGACAACACGGGACACAGTGTGACACAGTGGGATACAGCGGAGACACTGCAGGGGCACAGCGGGGCAAAACGGGCGACACAGCGGGACACAGTGGGACACAGCGGGGGAAACAGCGAGGGACAGCTGGGGACAGAGAGGGGACACAGCGGGACACCGGGGGCACACAGTGGGGACACAGCGGGGGACACAGAGGGGTACACAGCGGGACACAGCCGGGAACACAGCGCGGACACAGTGGGACACACCGGGACACAGCGTCAATACAGCGGGGACAGAGCGGGTCACAGCAGGGACACAGCGTCAATACAGCGGGGACAGAGCGGGTCACAGCAGGGACACAGCGGGACACAGCGGGACACAGCGGGGGACACAGCGGAACACAGCTTGGGACACAGTGAGGACAAAGCGGGACACAGCGGGACACAGCGGGGACACACCAGGGACACAGCAGGGACACAGCGGTGGACACAGCGGGGGACTCAGCGGGACACAGCGGGGAACACAGCTGGGGACACAACGGGACACAGCAGTGGACACAGCAAGGACACAGCGGGACAAAATGGGGACACTGCGGGAACATAGAGGGACACAACGGGATACCGAGCGGGACACAGCGGGGTCACAGAGTGGTACACAACGGGACACACCGAGAAACACAACGAGGTCACAGCGGGGGACAAAGCGGGACAACACGGGACACAGTGTGACACAGCGGGACACAGCGGGACACAGCGGGACACAGCGGGGGACACAGCGGGGGACAGAGAGGGGACACAGCGGGACACAGCGGGGACACAGCTGGACACAGCGGGGTACACAGAGGGATACAGCGGGCACACAGTGGGGACACAGCGGGACACAGCGGGGACAGAGCAGGACAGAGCATGACACAGCGAGGACACATTGGGCCACAGCAAGGTACTCAGCTGGGGACACAACGGGACACAGCGGGGGACACAGCGAGGACACAGCGGGACACAGCGGGACACAGCGGGACACTGCGGGAACATAGCAGGACACAGCGGGGTATACAGCGGGACACAGCGGGTCACAGCTGGGGACATAGCGGTGACACAGCGGGACACATCGGGGGACACAGCTAGGACACAGCATGACACAGCGGAAAACAGCGGGGGACAAAGCGGGAGACAGCGGGGGACACAGCGAGGACACAGAGGGACATAGCGGCCACACAGAGGGGACTCAGCGGGGGACACAGCAGGGGACAAAGAGGGACACCACGGGACACAGTGTGACACAGTGGGACACAGCGGGACCCTGCGGGGACACAGCAGGGCAAAGCGGGGGACACGGCGGGACACAGCGGGACAAAGTGGGGGACACAGTGGGACACAGCGGAGACAGAGATGGGCCACAGCGGGACACAGCCGTGACACAGCTGGACACAGCGGGGTACACAGCAGGACACAGCGGGACACAGTGGGGACTCACCAGGGGACACAGCGGGGGACAAACTGGGACACCACGGGACACAGTGGGACACAGCGGGACACAGCGGGGACACTGCGGGAACATAGCGGGACACAGCGGGGTACACAGCGGGACACAGCAGTGGACACAGCGGGACACAGCGGGGGACACAGCGAGGACACAGCGGGTCACAGCGGGACACAGCGTGGGACAAAGCAGGAGACAGCGGGGGACACAGCGAGGACACAGCTGGACACAGCGGGGTACACAGCGGGACACAGCGGAGGATGA